>NC_132902.1:2028430-2255730 GCF_030463535.1 Salminus brasiliensis | reverse complement strand
TGCCGTTTCTAATAAAATGGCCAGTTTGTGTATATCAGGGCTTTCAGAGAAATGACACTTTGGCATCTGCGGGACTGAAGAGGCCGAAACAGGCAGTGGTCAGACACCTAGGGGTTTATGTCAGACGAAAGGGAGAGAAGGCTGTGTGGTCAACGCAAAAAAAAAAAGGGTGTGAAGCCTGTTTGTGTAACTGCCGTCCTTCATCACACCCCCGAATACGGCATCTCCTCGAGCCACGATGAAGATAACCCAACATGAAAGCTCACACTTTTTGGCAAGGAGCCGTGTGACGCCACTGAAGCAGCTCCACGTGACGTCGGTCCTAAAAGTCGGACTTAAGTGACTTTGCCTGAAACGGCCGCGTGACTTTGCAGCCCCCCGCCGCCCGCCCCCCCACCCCAAATGTAGCCGATCAGCCAAGCCGTGTTTGGTGTGCTTCTGTAGTGTAGCACTGGAGCTACGAGGCTAACTTAGCAAAGTCATTGAGGCTCATAGGCTACTGCCTCAGTTAGCATGCTGCTAACTGCTAAAATCAGGAACGCTCCTGTAGGTGTAATGTGTAGGTGTCCCAATACTTTTGTCCAAAAGGTGAATAGCTTTTAGAGGCATTGAACTCTTGTAGGATCTTGTACTTCTACCAGTGTGGGACAGCTTTCAGGGGACCACAGGTAGAATAGCCTAGCATTGCAGCTTTTAGCCATTTTAGCCTTGCTGAAGAACCTTTGGAGGTTCTTTAATTTGAAGCTCTAAGTGAAGGAACCGACTTCAGATGCTTCGAGGAACCTCCTTCAAGGCTCCTTAAAATATATATTAATGCCTATGGGTTTAGAGCAGGATGCCATGGAAGCTCCTAAAGGTGTAATGTCCAGGTGTCCCAATACTTTTGTCAATACAGTGCCTGGCTTTTTAGAGGCATTAAAGACATCAGGTTCCTCGAAGGTTCCTCGAAGCACTGAAGACGTTCCTCAAGGATCTTCTACTTCGGCCAGTGTGGAGCAGCTAGCCTAGCATTGCAGCTTTCAGACATTTTAGCCTTGCTTCCAGATTCTCCCCAGTTAGCCGTTGCTTTTAGCCGTTGCTTTTAGCCGCGAAAAGGCTTGGGCTGGTGGCTTAGGTGCCTGTATATTGTGGCGGTTTAACGTTAGCTACGCTAGGCTACGACCCATGTGTCCCATGTTTTCCGCCTAGCGGATTAACAGATAGTACTGTTTTTCAAGATTTAAGCGGCGCTAACCGTCGGGCTATAAGCCTCCCCTACATGTTGCTGCGTTAGCCTCGTAGCTAAGCTATTGAAGCATAAACGTTGAGCTCTGCCGCTCAGCCCATGAAGGAGATCTTCTACTTCGGCCAGTGTGGAGCAGCTAGCCTAGCATTGCAGCTTTCAGACATTTTAGCCTTGCTTCCAGATTCTCCCCAGTTAGCCGTTGCGTTTAGCCGTTGCTTTTAGCCGCGAAAAGGCTTCGGCTGGTGGGCTTAGGTGCCTGTATATTGTGGCGGTTTAACATTAGCTACGCTAGGCTACGACCCACGTTTCCCATGTTTTCCGCCTAGCGGATTTACGTATAGTACTGTTTATCAAGATTTAAGCGATGCTAACCGTCGGGCTATAAGCCTCCCCTACATGTTAGCTGTGTTAGCCTCGTAGCTAAGCTACAGAAGCCCGCGAAGGAGATCTTCGCCCTGAGGCCTGGAACACCTGCCAGATGTGGGAACCGGGCGTGTAAACACCGGCCATCCGATCAACCGCACAGCAGGGAATGCTAGCTACCAGCGGACGGTAATAGACCTGTGTGGTTTCCCCTAGAGAAGTGAGAACTCTCCTACACACACACACACACACACACACACACACTGCAAATATAATTTTCCAAGATGTCTCGAAATGACTACCCCATTCACAGTGGCAATTATGCTGGGTGTGTGTCAGAGTGTGTTCCATGCCAAACACACACACACACACACACACACACACAGAGTATCAGTTGAAAGTGAATGTAGGCTCTTTTTTTAAAGATCCATCCCCATTTCGTGCAGTACACTGTATGGACAAAAGTATTGGGACACACCTTTTTGAAGCATCAGCTGTGGAAGGAGAGCAGCTCAGCCACCAAGGGTCCGACCAGAGCGATCAGTGCTGAGCTCTCGGAGCATAGTGAAGCACAAGCTAAGGGTTTCCGATAAAGTGGCCAGTAATTTGAAGCGCAAGGTAGGTGATTCCGATAAAGTGGCCGGTGAGTGGAAGCACGAGGGTAAGTGTTTCCGATAAAGTGGCCAGTGAGTGGACGCACAAGCGAAAGGTTTCCGATAAAGTTGCTGCTGCTGTCTGGGTTTAGAACGGGATGCCGTGAAAAAAGCTCTCGTAGGTGTGTAATGCGTAGGTGTCCCAATACTTTTGTCCACAGACTGACGCCCCTTCCGGGAGGCAGCTTTTGGAGGCATTAAACTATCCATGGTTAGATATGTGCCCTCCTATGAAGTAGTTCTGAGCAGCCAACCCGTCCCCCCCCTACGATTGTGCGCAATCTTCACACCCATGGCGCTGCGGGACTTTTCTTAGCGTCACCCGAAATAACCAATTCTTCGTTGTTCCTCGCCCTATAAACCCCCCTCCTGTTTCCTGATGCCATTGCTAGAAAAGGGTGTGACAGTCAGACGCCCCCTCAGTTCCTTTTTGACACCAAGCTGCCCACAGAAATTACAGCGTTCGGCTTCAGCGCGGCCTATTTTGGCTTTTGAATGAACGAATTATGCAAACCAGCCCCCAAACCCCCCCCCCTCTTAAAAAAAAAAAAAAACTGGCCCAGACCTTGTGCTCGGGTTCTATGTTGGGCTCACATATGGATTCCCACCGGGTTCATCGTGATGAGACCTGGAAGGGTTACACATGGGCCCCATCTGGGTTGAGGCCTAGTTGGGACCCATTAGGGTGAGATTAGGGTGGGCTGCCTAGGCTGGGAAACCCGACTGGGACCCAGTAACAATGCATGTACAAACCCACCTGGAACCCACTTGGAACCCACCTAGCCCAGGTTCCAGCCATGTTCCAGACACCCACATGAGCATGTTGGCAGGGTGCATCCTGAACCTGATGTTCCAAAAAGGGGGAGTAGAGAAACAGTGCACAATGAATGAGCAGGTGTCCAAATACTTTTGTCAACGGAGCCTATATGTTTACTTATATATCTCTCAGCAGGGATCATCCCACCTCACGCTTACGGGAAAATCCCTCAGGTGGGACGGGATACGGGGGACGGAATTAGGGGGATGAACAGCAGTGATGGGGTCTGGACTGAGGGTAAGTGATCATTCTTTCAGTAATTTGCTTTAACGACAGAAAAATGACATGGATACTAATACCTGAACAGGTGTGGATATCCTTTTACCTTCTGGCTAACTCTTCTGCGAACAAGCTATCACACACACACACACACACACACACACACACACAAGGCTTCTAGTTCTGTGAGATTCATGGGTCGTCTTGCTGCTAATGGGAGCAGGTGTCCCAATACTTTTGTCAATTTAGCGTACCTGCGGCCTTCTGAACATACCACCATAAAACGCTCCATGCTGGTCTTCAGGAGAAGGAGCTGACCTTTGGGTCCCACCAAAGAATCGGATCACGTGAGTGCACTTTATTTAGGATGGGAGGGTAGCCTGGGAGAACAAGGGAAGGTGTGTGTGTGTGTGTGTGTGTGTGTGGGAGCGAGGGCGGCCAAAGTCCTCCTGACCCCCCGAGGCAGCACTTCCTGAGCCTCTGAGGACTTGGAGCAGGAAGAGACGGAGCAGTGGAACAGTGAAGCGGATGCCCTTAGAGCTTTTATACTGTATGATTATTTCAGAGAGAGCGAGAGAGAGAGAGAGCGAGAGAGAGAGAGAGAGCGCGAGAGCGTGTGAGAGTGAGCGCGAGAGACCCTCCGTACTGTGGGACTTTCCCAGTCTCCTCTGAAGCTCCGCCTCTCACTCCGCAGCTCACCTCTACAGGATCTCAGTCCCACCTAGCACAAAGCTAAGGGTTTCCGATAAAGTGGCCAGTGATGAAGCACAAGCTAAGGGTTTCCGATAAAGTGGCCAGTGATGAAGCACAAGCTAAGGGTTTCCGATAAAGTGGCCAGTGATGAAGCACAAGCTAAGGGTTTCTGATAAAGTGGCCAGTGAGTGGAAGCACCAGATGGGTGTTTCCAATAAAGTGGCCAGTGATGAAGCACAAGCTAAGGGTTTCTGATAAAGTGGCCAGTGAGTGGAAGCACCAGATGGGTGTTTCCAATAAAATGGCCAGTGATGAAGCACAAGCTAAGGGTTTCCGATAAAGTGGCCAGTGAGTGGAAGCACCAGATAAAGTGGCCAGTGAGTGGAAGCACCAGATGGGTGTTTCCAATAAAGTGGCCAGTGATGAAGCGCAAGGTGGGTGTTTCTGATAAAGTGGCCAGTGAGTGGACGCACAAGGTGGGTGTTTCTAATAAAGTGGCCAGCGAGTTGAAGCACAGGGTGGGTGTTTCTAATAAAGTGGCCAGCGAATGGAAGCAGAAGGCAGGTGTTTCCAATAAAGTGGCCAGTGAGTGAGTATTAAAGGTGATAGGCTGTTATGTGTCATGCTGTGTAATGTTCTGGAGAGCAGCACCGCCTCCCTCGCCGTCACCATAACCATATACGTCAGTATCCTCTGACTACAATACCCAGCATGCATTCCTCCACAGTGAGGAATGACGTCCCGACTGCTAGCTTTACTCCTTGCTATGGCAACAGCAAAAAAAATTGAGCAGCCCGCCCTCTAGTATTTGCCCCAAAGTGCCCCGCCCACCTTCAGAACGCATCATAAGAAGGGGCTTTTTAGTGTCTTTCAACACTAATAGGCACTCTATAAGCACTCTATAAGCACTCTATAGGCAGGTTATAGAAGGTAAGTGGGCACGTCTACATGTGTTGTAACAGTGTTTACATATGTCATGTTCGGCGGAGTGCCCCTTTAAGTATTTTTGGCGACAGTGATGAAGAAATCCAGCACTGTGCCTTTAAGTATCCCCTTCAGGTGAGTGTGAGTGTGTGTGTGTGTGTGTGTTTAACAGTCCAAAGTGTGTGCAGGAGTGAGGTCTAGCTCTTGGAATGCAGGGCGTTTGGCCCAGCTGGGCCGGACTGACAGCAGGTGTCGACAGCGTTGAATTATGAACCGCTCAATTACCCTTTTCCCACCCAATTGACCATTATTCCCAATGCGGCGGCTCGCCGCGAGCCTGGCCGTGACCTTGGCCTTGCGGAGCAGCACCTCTGAAATTCCCGAAAACGTGACAAAACCACGTAGACCAGGTTCTACAACAGCTAAACGAGGTTTAGCCTAGCGTAAAATGCTACATGAGCCCATGAGGTATGGGTAACACCACCCTTGTGGGTGATGTTAGCTAACGTTCAAGCGCCAGGCAGGCTAGCACTTATGTAAAGGTACCAATACGATTATATAAACGGACAAAAGTATTTGGACACCTGCTCAATCACCCAATCCCAGGCTAATGACCTTGCTT
This sequence comes from Salminus brasiliensis, assembly GCF_030463535.1. Taxonomy (NCBI): domain Eukaryota; kingdom Metazoa; phylum Chordata; class Actinopteri; order Characiformes; family Bryconidae; genus Salminus; species Salminus brasiliensis. The sequence continues at coordinate 2,250,214 of NC_132902.1, read as the reverse complement.
TCGGGATAGGCATGGGCAGGCATGTTGCATATAGGTCCATCATCTAGTAGAAACCCTTCTTGCCTGGACAGTAGAGACAGTTACTCCAACAAAAGCAGGGTCGACTCTCAGTGTCCCAATTAGCCGGTGTCCCAATACTTTTGTCCATATGGCGTATAGGAGCTGCAACTGTACGGAAGTTGGATAAACTCTTTTTTAATACCCTTGATTTCGGGAAAAGAAACTATGAACGAGCAGGTGTCCAAATACTTTTGGCCTCTCAGAGTGTGTATGTGTGTGTGTACACAGCCTCGCCTACCAGCTATGTACAGCAGATTTGAACCTGAAACTCTGAAACCTGAACATGTACAACTGTGACCTCTGCATTCCTGAGCGCGACCTCCCATTAGCTGTGTACACACCTGATAAACCTGTGGACAGGAGAGGCAGGACAGACGGCCAACGCGCTAATAACGCCCAGCTAGCGTCTCCACCAGCCCCCAGGCCTGTGGTTGTTTCCCTGACCGTCCCTGCTAAGCATGGCTAGCATAGCTGGTCAGCAGCAAAAACAGCGCTGGTACGCTGGACAACCAGCATCGTACCAGCACCGTACCAGTACCAGGGGTATGACCAGCCCTTAAATATATAAGGTCAACAGGTGCGCAAGTGTCTGGACGGTGCGTCCCACGCGTAGCACCCAAACACTCTAAGCAAATGTCCAGCGCTAACTCGCTAACTGCTTCACGGTTGTGAAGGGACCAGGACCTCATCAACATGGCTTTTGACTAACGCCACAGCGTAGCGATGCTAGCAAAATAGTACCGATGCTGGGCAAAGGCGGCAGCCAGGTGCGGTAGCGGTGCTAACGCCGTAATAGCAATGCTAACAAGGCGATGCTAGCGCAGTGGTAGCAATGCTGGGCAAGGGCGCCAGGCCGCTGTAATAGCAATGCTAACAACATGGTAAAGGTGTCTGAATGATGCCATAGAAGAACCACGTTTTGTTCCATAAAGAACTAATTTTATCGTAAACATGAAGAACCTTTAAATAGTTTTAAATAGAATCTTTGTTATTGACTTTAAAACAAGATGGCGACCTTTAGCACACAGACCTACATAGTATGTTTGGACGAGGAGCGAGAGGGAGCAGCGCGAGGGGAATTCCTGCTAAATGCTAAAGGCTTGCAAAACAGAAATGTGAACATGAAAGAACCAGCCTGTCCTGGGATTAATATTAAGCCTGAATTACCTCATTATTGGTGAATGTGGCTCCTGCAGTCACACATTAACTGCCTGTTCATGCACGGCAGCCGAAGCTAAAAAAAAAGCTTCTCCAAAAATGCTAGCCTGCCTTAAAACTGTGTGGGTTCCAGACTCTCCATTCTCCAGTTCAAGAACCTAGAAATAGCGAAATAGCGTAATAGTGTATAAACATTTACCTCAGATCAGTCGAGTTTGACAAGCATGCTAGCATGTGGCTATAGGGTTCTAGACTTTTCATTTTCCAGTTCAAGAGCCTAGAGGTGGCCTAGAGTTCTAGAAGATGTCTAGAATTGTAAAATGCATAAACATTTACCTCAGATCAGTCGAGTTTGACAAGCATGCTAGCATGTGACTATAGGTTTCTAGACTCTCCATTCTCCAGTTCAAGAGCTTAGAAGTGGCCTAGTATAGTTCTAGAAGCAGTCTAGAATACTGAAGTGTATAAACATTTACCTCAGATCAGTCGAGTTTGACAAGTATGCTAGCGTGCTGCTATAGGGTTCTAGACTCTCCAGTTCAAGAGCCTAGAGGTGGCCTAGAGTTCTAGAAGATGTCTAGAATTGTAAAATGCATAAACATTTACCTCAGATCAGTCGAGTTTGACAAGCATGCTAGCATGTGACTATAGGGTTCTAGACTCTCCATTCTCCAGTTCAAGAGCCTAGAAGTGGCCTAGAGTTCTAGAAGATGTCTAGAATTGTAAAATGCATAAACATTTACCTCAGATCAGTCGAGTTTGAGAAGTATGCTAGCATGTGACTATAGGGTTCTAGATTCTCCATTCTTCAATTTCAGAACCTAGAAGTGGTCTAGAGTTCTGTAAGCAGTCTAGAATTGTACAATGTATAAACATTTACCTCAGATCAGTCGAGTTTGACAAGTATGCTAGCGTGTGGCTATAGGGTTCTAGACTCTCCAGTTCAAGAGCCTAGAGGTGGCCTAGAGTTCTAGAAGATGTCTAGAATTGTAAAATGCATAAACATTTACCTCAGATCAGTCGAGTTTGACAAGTATGCTAGCGTGCTGCCATAGGGTTCTAGACTTTTCATTCTCCAGTTCAAGAGCCTAGAAGTGGCCTAGAGTTCTAGAAGATGTCTAGAATTGTAAAATGCATAAACATTTACCTCAGATCAGTCGAGTTTGACAAGTATGCTAGCGTGTGGCTATAGGGTTCTAGACTCTCCAGTTCAAGAGCCTAGAGGTGGCCTAGAGTTCTAGAAGATGTCTAGAATTGTAAAATGCATAAACATTTACCTCAGATCAGTCGAGTTTGACAAGTATGCTAGCGTGCTGCTATAGGGTTCTAGACTTTTCATTCTCCAGTTCAAGAGCCTAGAAGTGGCCTAGAGTTCTAGAAGATGTCTAGAATTGTAAAATGCATAAACATTTACCTCAGATCAGTCGAGTTTGACAAGTATGCTAGCGTGCTGCTATAGGGTTCTAGACTTTTCATTCTCCAGTTCAAGAGCCTAGAAGTGGCCTAGAGTTCTAGAAGATGTCTAGAATTGTAAAATGCATAAACATTTACCTCAGATCAGTCGAGTTTGACAAGCATGCTAGCATGTGACTATAGGGTTCTAGACTCTCCATTCTCCAGTTCAAGAGCCTAGAAGTGGCCTAGAGTTCTAGAAGATGTCTAGAATTGTAAAACGCATAAACATTTACCTCAGATCAGTCGAGTTTGACAAGTATGCTAGCATGTGGCTATAGGGTTCTAGACTCTCCAGTTCAAGAGCCTAGAGGTGGCCTAGAGTTCTAGAAGATGTCTAGAATTGTACAATGCATAAACATTTACCTCAGATCAGTCGAGTTTGACAAGTATGCTAGCGTGTGGCTATAGGGTTCTAGACTCTCCAGTTCAAGAGCCTAGAGGTGGCCTAGAGTTCTAGAAGATGTCTAGAATTGTACAATGCATAAACATTTACCTCAGATCAGTCGAGTTTGACAGTTGCAGAAGCTCGGTTTTGGCGCTATGACCACTTTTGTGAAGTACTAGGCGCTAGCATTTCAGTGCGAAGACGCCTGGACTGACAGACTATCTCTCGCCCCTCAGCAGTGCACACACTTGGGCAGGCAGCCACAAAGATAGGAGCTATCAGACGGGACGTGCTCGTGCCAAATCGAGCCAAACGGGCGTGTCTTTGTCAGAAAGGGCGAGATTTCGCTCTGGCTCGAGACTAATCCTGGATCATGAGGCGCATATTTGAAAATATGTTTGAAATATGACCTCAGTGTCGCGGACGCTCGCCAAGAAGCGGAATGAAAGGAGAGAGATAAAAGACGCTGAGTTTGTCCTTAAAGCCCTAAAGCCCGGCTCAGGCCTCCGTTCCAACAGCGCAGCTCATCAAAGACCCCCAGCTTCCAAAATCAAAGCAGCTTCTTGAAGTCGGTCCACGGATCTCTGGGATCCAGCCGGCTTTGCTCTCACGTGTCGAGAATTAGTCCGTTACGAGACGTTTACGACTGCAGGCAAAACCAGCAATTACAAACATTCGCAACGACAGGCTGCTAAAATGGACACTTTATTGGAAACACTGATCATGTGCGCCATCACGCTGTCTGCTTAATTAGAAACACCTACCCTGTGCTTCCTCTCGCTGGCCACTTTAATAGAAACACCTACCTTGCACTTCCACTCACTGGCCACTTTATTGGAAACACCTACCTTGTGCTTCCACTCAGTGGCCACTTTATTAGAAACACCCACCTTGCGCTTCCTCACTGGCCACTTTATTAGAAACACCCCTTTTCTTGTGCTTCCTCACTGGCCACTTTATTAGAAACACCTACCTTGTGCTTCCACTCACTGGCCACTTTATTGGAAACACCTACCTTGCGCTTCCTCACTGGCCACTTTATTAGAAACACCCACCTTGCGCTTCCTCACTGGCCACTTTATTAGAAACACCCCTTTTCTTGTGCTTCCTCACTGGCCACTTTATTAGAAACACCTACCTTGCGCTTCCTCACTGGCCACTTTATTAGAAACACCCATCATGTGCTTCCTCACTGGCCACTTTATTAGAAACACCCATCATGTGCTTCCTCACTGGCCACTTTATTAGAAACACCTACCTTGTGCTTCCACTCACTGGCCACTTTATTAGAAACACCTACCTTGCGCTTCCACTCACTGGCCACTTTATTAGAAACACCCATCATGTGCTTCCTCACTGGCCACTTTATTAGAAACACCTACCTTGTGCTTCCACTCACTGGCCACTTTATTAGAAACACCTACCTTGCGCTTCCACTCACTGGCCACTTTATTAGAAACACCCATCATGTGCTTCCTCACTGGCCACTTTATTAGAAACACCTACCTTGCGCTTCCACTCACTGGCCACTTTATTAGAAACACCCATCATGTGCTTCCTCACTGGCCACTTTATTAGAAACACCTACCTTGCGCTTCCACTCACTGGCCACTTTATTAGAAACACCCATCATGTGCTTTTACACTGGCCACTTTATTAGAAACACCCACCTTGCGCTTCCTCACTGGCCACTTTATTAGAAACACCCCTTTTCTTGTGCTTCCTCACTGGCCACTTTATTAGAAACACCTACCTTGTGCTTCCACTCACTGGCCACTTTAATAGAAACACCTACCTTGCACTTCCACTCACTGGCCACTTTATTGGAAACACCTACCTTGTGCTTCCACTCAGTGGCCACTTTATTGGAAACACCTACCTTGCGCTTCCTCACTGGCCACTTTATTAGAAACACCCATCATGTGCTTCCACTCACTGGCCACTTTATTAGAAACACCTACCTTGCGCTTCCACTCACTGGCCACTTTATTAGAAACACCTACCTTGCGCTTCCACTCGCTGGCCACTTTATTAGAAACACCTACCTTGTGCTTCCACTCACTGGCCACTTTATTGGAAACACCTACCTTGTGCTTCCACTCACTGGCCACTTTATTAGAAACAGCTGCTCTCATACGAGTCAGTTATAGTGGTGCTCCTTTTGCCTCTGATCTTGACTGACCTTATCTCAGTGTGGTCAGCCCAGGATGAGCATGTCATTACCGAAACACAAGCCCATGTGTGTGAGAGTGTGTGAGGGTGTGTGTGTGTGTGTGTGTGTAACCGTGGAAAATGACATTACTTTGCTATTTCTAATGAAGCCTGTATTTTTAGGGCCTGCGTAAATGTTTGAGAGTGGAAACGACTGCAGCGCTCCGTGTTGTTTCTGGACGTGGGTGTATGACTGTGTACGGCCCTACGTGTAGGAGTGTGTGTGTGTGTGTGTGTGTGTGTGTGGAAACATCATCAGTGATTCCACTGAATCAGTGCGTATGTGACTGCTAGAGGCATTTCGATAAGGAAGGGCCACAACCAGAGAGGCGGGGCTATTGAAAATGACAATCAGCCAATCAGCCATAACATTAAAACCACCTGCCTAATATTGTGCTGCAAGTCCTGCTCTGACCCTCTGACCCTGGCATAGACAGGTGGGGTCTTCTCAGGAGTGCCATGACCCTGTCGCCGGTTCTTTTCCACTGCTGGGACCACATTGTCCATGTCCATGTGGGGTCTGTATGGGCAGCAGCCCAACTGGGAACCACGTTGTCCCCACATATGGACACCCGCCAGGGTCAGGAGTGGTTTAGCATGGACCTCATCCGGGTTATCCACTGCATACGTGGGCCTAGATGGGACCTATGTGAGATTAGGGTGGGCTGTAGCCATGGGGTCCCATTTGGGAAGCCCAACCGGGTCCCAGCCCACGTTCTACCCATGTAGGCGCAGGCTAACGGTCATGCTGTCCCGTGTACACGTGCCTCGCTCTCCTTCACCCCTGGTTCATGCATCCATCCAGTCATCCACCCGTCCCTCATTCGTACGTTAGCAGCTCCTCATATCCGCCGCTAGCCCTAGTGTGTTCCTGCGAGCAGCTGCTAGGCGCTAGCACAATGCGCCGCTTGTATATTTAGCCGCTGTGTTCATTTCCTCTTCTGTTGACTCGGGAAAATACAAACAATGCGATCCGACAAACCAACACCACCTCCACCACCACCTCCACCCCCCTAACACAGCACCGTCTGTGCCCCCCAGCCAGCTCCGGTTTGAGAACGAAAGCTGGGGCCGATTCACAGAGGCCGCCGCTTTGCCATTGTTTTCTGTACCGACTCCCTTGTGCAACATCGTTAGCAGCGCAACCGCCGCTGACTTTAACCACCACCCCCCAGAACGCAGCTTGGCACCACCCCAAAAAGGCTTCTAAAGTATTTTAGAAAGGTTTACTTAAGAGAAACATCATCCATCTTCAATTCTCCTCTTGATCTCTTGGTGCTTCCATAAGCATTAGCGTGATTCCTGGTAAGCTAGCCCCAGTAGGATTTACTAGTGGTGATGCAAAAGATCGGAATGCTTCGTTATTTTCCAGGTGTTTTAACACTTGATATCCATGTGAGCATCTAAAAAAACCCTCTTCTGAAGACATGGCAACCCATTTCAGGAGCCATCCCAGATGTTGTGGTTGTTTTTAATAAAGCGTGGCCACAAGATAATGTATTAAGGTCACATAACAATTTGCATTACCTTAATAAAAGATATTGTGGCCTCAATATATTATCTTGTGGCCTCAATAAATGATCTTGTGGCCTCAATATATTAGTGTGGGGCCTCAATATGTTACGTCATGGCCTTAATACATTATCTCATGGCCTCAATATAATATCTTGTAGCCTTCATTTATTATTTTGTGGCCTCAATATATTATCTTGTGGCCTCAATAAATTATCTTGTGGCCTCAATATATTAGTTTGGGGCCTCAATGTTATCTAATGGCCTTAATACATTATCTCATGGCCTCAATATAATATCTTGTAGCCTTTATTTATTATTTTGTGGCCTCAATATATTATCTTGTGGCCTCAATAAATTATCTTGTGGCCTCAATATATTAGTGTGGGGCCTCAATGTTATTTAATGGCCTTAATACTTTAAATCATGGCCTCAATATGATATCTTGTAGCCTTCATTTATTTTTTTGTGGCCCCAATATATTATCTTGTGGCCTCAATAAATGATATTGTGGCCTCAATATATTATTGTGGGGCCTCAATATGTTATGTCATGGCTTTAATACATTATCTCATGGCCTCAATATAATATCTTGTAGCCTTCATTTATTATCTTGTGGCCTCAAAATATTGTCCTGTAGCATTAATGTACTATCTTGTGGCCTCAGTATATTATCCTGCAGCCTTAATTTATTGTCTTGTTGCCTCAATATATTATATTATTTCATTGTCTCAATAAATTATCTCATGGCCTCAATATAATATCTTGTAGCCTTCATTTATTATTTTGTGGCCTCAACATATTATCTTGTAGCCTTTATTTATTATTTTGTGGCCTCAATATATTATCTTGTGGCCTCAATAAATTATATTGTGGCCTCAATATATTAGTGTGGGGCCTCAATGTTATTTAATGGCCTTAATACTTTAAATCATGGCCTCAATATGATATCTTGTAGCCTTCATTTATTTTTTTGTGGCCCCAATATATTATCTTGTGGCCTCAATAAATGATATTGTGGCCTCAATATATTATTGTGGGGCCTCAATATGTTATGTCATGGCTTTAATACATTATCTCATGGCCTCAATATAATATCTTGTAGCCTTCATTTATTATTTTGTGGCCTCAACATATTATCTTGTAGCCTTTATTTATTATTTTGTGGCCTCAATATATTATCTTGTGGCCTCAATAAATTATATTGTGGCCTCAATATATTAGTGTGGGGCCTCAATGTTATTTAATGGCCTTAATACTTTAAATCATGGCCTCAATATGATATCTTGTAGCCTTCATTTATTTTTTTGTGGCCCCAATATATTATCTTGTGGCCTCAATAAATGATATTGTGGCCTCAATATATTATTGTGGGGCCTCAATATGTTACGTCATGGCCTTAATACATTATCTCATGGCCTCAATATAATATCTTGTAGCCTTCATTTATTATCTTGTGGCCTCAAAATATTGTCCTGTAGCATTAATGTACTATCTTGTGGCCTCAGTATATTATATTATTTCATTGTCTCAATAAATGATCTTGTGGCCTCAATATATTATCCTGTAGTGATAATGTATTATATTGTGGCCTCAATATATTATCTTGCAGCCTTTATTTATTATCTTGTGGTCTTGATACATTATTTTCTGACCTTAACATATTATCTCATCACCTTTATACATTATCTTGTGGCCTCATTATATTACCACATGGCCTTTAAATATTACCTTGTGATCTCAATATATCATCTCATTGCCTCAATATATTATCATGTGGCTTCATTATATTATCTCATGGCCTTTATATATTATCTCGAGACCTCTGTGTATTATTGTGTAATTAAAGTGTAATTTATTATCTTGTGGCCTCAATATACTATCTTGTGGTCTTAATACATTACTTTCTGGCCTTAACATATTATCTCAGGCCCTTTATATTATATTATCTTGTGGCTTCATTATATTATCTCATGGCCTCGATATATTATCTTGTGGCCTCATTATATTATCTCATGGCCTTTAAATATTACCTTGTGATCTCAATATATTATTTCATGGCCTCAATATATCATCTCTTTGCCACAATATGTTATCTTGTGGCCTCACTATATTATCTCACGGCCTAAATGTAATTTATTATCTTGTGGCCTCAACATATTGCCTTGTGGACCAGCCGTCATGTCACCTTAAGGGTTCCACAGTTTCACTTACCTGTGAGTTTTATGGACGTTTACTCCGTCGTGATTCCATGCCGCTGCCTGGAGACAAGCTGTTTAACTGCCTCTGTTCCAATGAGCTTCCTGTTAATTAACGCTAATAATTAGCTCACTGTGGTTTAGTGAGTGACCCATCGGCTGGGCTGCACAATAACCACTATTCCACCTCATCCAGTATTTAATGTTGCGTCACTGGGACACGTTCTCATTCCCCAGGCCTGCAGACTCCTTCAGCCAGGCACTGCATGTCTTTCCCTGTCCCACGTTCATTGACAAATTCCATGAAAAATTCAGATTCCTCCACTCACCTCAGCACACTGCGAGGGGAGGCAGCTGAGCTTCAGAGTTGGGGGGGGGTGTAGGAATTTTGGCAGGCTGACGAGACGAGGGTGGAGGGTAATTGTCCTTATCGGTCCAATCAGACAGACAGCCAGACAGACTTTAATTTACACCAGTAGCTTCAGACACATGATCTCCTCTGTGTCTCTTCAGTCCGACATGCTGTACGTCCTCCCCCCAGGCCCCTGAGACCACTGCAGACCGGCCAGGGCAGGGTTAGGCCGGCAGCCGTCACGGTAGCGATGCTGGGCGAGGCTGGTGGCTGGTGTGGTAGCGATGCTAACGCTGTGACAAGTTCCTACAGTCGCATCACATCATTTATAGCATTTAGCTATTCCATTAGCATTAGCATCACATCATATTTAGAGCATTTAGCTATTACAGCAGCATCACACCATATTTTTAGCATTTAGCTATTACAATAGCATTAGCATCACACTACATTTATAGCATTAGCATCACATCATATTTAGAGCATTTAGCTAATTACAGCAGCATTACAACACATGTATAGCATTGCGCTATTACAGTAGCATCACACTATATTTTTAGCATTTAGCTATTACAATAGCATTAGCATCACACTACATTTATAGCATTTAGCTATTACAATGGTATTAGCATCACACCACATTTATAGCATTTAGCTATTACAATAGCATTAGCATCACTCCGCATTTATAGCATTTAGCTATTACAATAGCATTAGCATCACACTACATTTATAGCATTTAGCTATTACAATAGCATTAGCATCACTCCGCATTTCTAGCATTTAGCTATTACAATAGCATTAGCATCACACTACATTTATAGCATTTAGCTATTACAATAGCATTAGCATCACTCCGCATTTCTAGCATTTAGCTATTACAATAGCATTAGCATCACAATACATTTATACCATTAGCATCACATCATATTTAGAACATTTAGCTATTACAATAGCATTAGCATCACACCACATTTATAGCATTTAGCTAATTACAGTAGCATCACACCACACTGATTGCACTAAAAGCATGTGTGTGAATGTGTGTGTGTGTGTGTGTGTGTGTGTGTGTGTGTGTCGGTTGCTATCCAGTTCAGACACTATTAGCATGAGTGCATTTAGCATCAAACACCGCCAGACACCACCACCAATTACACACACCAAATAAAACACATCCAGACACACACACACACACACACACACACATTAGGTCAATCACAAGAGTGATGCATTGTGTATCACATTCTGACGTTTTTGTACATGTTGAAACACACACACACACACACACACACACACACACACACACAGGTTAAATGCAGTGTAGCTGGGGTGGAGGAATAGCTAATTGCAGAGGTCCCAGGTCGTTAGCGCTGGCTGTGCACTGACGCAGGAACCAGCATGTGCGAGGCAGGCCGCTGCTCGCTGTCCGCCACTGAAACCCGGTCTGCTGGTCTCTGGCTCCCACACGCAGCATCAGAACTAGCATTAGCAGGAGATCAGACACGCCAAGTACAGAAATAGCACCCCCCGGCCACTTTATTAGAAACCCCTCCCTTGTGCATCCACTGGCCACTTTATTGGAACCACACTCACATTGTAGCTCCACCCTACAGAACGGCCCACCACCCATCTCTGTGTAACAGTGGGCCTGTGATCGGACACTGACCAGTGATCAATGGGGTAGAAGGAACTGATGGATTATGCATTGTAGGTGTTTCCAATAAAGTGGCCAGCGAGTGGAAGCACAAGGTGGGTGTTTCCAATAAAGTGGCCAGTGAGTGGACGCACAAGATAGGTGTTTCTAATAAAGTGGAAGCACAGGGTAGGAGTTTCCAATAAAATGGCCAGCGAGAGAAAGCACAAGGTAGGTGTTTCCAATAAAGTGGCCAGCCAGTGGACGCACAGGGTAGGAGTTTCTAATAAAGTGGCCAGGGAGTCAAAGTGCATTGTAGGTGTTTCCAATAAAGTGGCCAGTGAGTCAAAGTGCATTGTTGGTGTTTCCAATAAAGTGACCAGTGAGTGAAAGCACAAGGTGGGTGTTTCTAATAAAGTGGCCAGTGAGTGAAAGTGCATTGTATGTGTTTCCAATAAAGTGGCCACTAAGTGGACGCACAAGGTCGGTGTTTCTAATAAAGTGGCCAGTGAGTGGACAGCAGTGCAGCTGCATCTGCAGGTGATTACTCCACTTAAGGTCAGCCCTGTCTCTCACAACTACGCCTGTCATGTCAATCATTCGTCGTATGCGGATATGAAAGGTCAGCGGGGTTATAAATAGCCTCCCGAGATGTTCGAATGCCCGTGTCACTTCCTGACTCTGCTGCAGTGGCCTGGTTGCTAGTGCTGCATTCTAATGACCCCTGACCTCTAGCGGAGCGTGTGATGTGTGATCCCCTGGGAAACCAGGGGGCCGGCGTAACATGACTGCTTGGCTGACAAGTGTCCAGAAATACCTAATACATCAAAAATGACCTCTCCAGGACAGTACTGGGAGATCACCATATGTATTCGGACAGTCCAAGCGAGCACATCTGTCAAGCATGGCGGAGGTAGTGTCAAGGCTTGACCTTGCACGGCTTCTTCTGGAACCGGCTCACTCATCTCTACTGATGATGCGACTCATGAAGGTAGCGGCAGGCGTCCCAATACTTTCGTCCATATGGCGCATGGGTCGTCCCACAAAACAGGTACCATTTGGACGTTGGACAAAAGTATTTGGACACTCTACTCTCTGCTGTCCAGGAGTAGAAGAAGGCGAGGCTCTCTGCTAGATTCTGGAGGAGCATTGCTGTGAGGATTTGATCGCATCAGCATCAAGAACTCATCCCATCCAAAAGTACTGGATGGAGCACCGCCATCCATCCTCACCTGGCATCATTAGGCATGGTGCCAACAGTAGGCTCTGCTCCAGAGAGTCCCTGTTTCCGTCGGCAGTGCAGTCGACAGGGACCGGACAAGCTGTGTCAGCAATGGGCGCGAATGCATTCATTACAAGGGGTGTCCACAAACTTTTGGACACAGTGTTTCGCTGATAATTGGTGACACTCTAAGTCCAGTGTTTGTTAGCACCCTTAGCCTAGCATCTCCCGCTCCGGAGTGAAGAAGCACTCGGCAGATCTCGGACTCGTCTTGACCAATCGAAGTGTCCGAGGTCGGCGATCCATCGCGTCCTTCTGATTGGTCGCCGAACTTCCCCTTTAACCTTGACTTGCTTACAGCTGAACTTGACCCAAGAAGCTCTTCATTCAAGGAGGAACCCACCCCCCCGCCCTCCGCCCTCCTCCTCAGCCCTCCTCCTCAGCCCCCTCCCTCCTTAAGAATAACTGTCCTAATATGGAAACCGCAGCCCTGCCTCGAAGGGGGCGGAGAGCCAGAGGGAGCTGAGGGAGGCTCGTTTCTCTCTGGCAGACAGAGTCCCGGAGCTGGTAGAGTGAGCGCAGCGCTCAGACCAGAGTGAGAGAGAGAGCGAGAGTGAGCGAGAGACCTGTACTCGGAGCTGCTGCAGGATTTACCTCCTTATTACCTTCACATGTGTTTTGTCTATCAGCGGGAGGTTCTGACTCGGATACGCCTCGTCTCGGAGTCGTGGATCGGAGGCTCTTCATCGGTGTCGTAATGCCGTAATGGTGCTCGCGTGCAACCCCCGGTGAAATACGCTGCTGCTGCTGCTGCTCGCGCGCGCTGCCAGTCCCACGAGGGACTCTGGAATAAAAGTTTAAGAACAACAAGAAGAGCGAGCGAGCGAGTGCGAGCCGAAAGTGTTTGTGCGCGCGCGCTTGTGAGTGAGTGTGCGTGCTTGCGTGCGTGCGTAAGTACTTGTCTGTCTGCCTGCTCGGGTGTGCGAGCGCGTGAAGGAGACACACATACACTCACTCGCACCGCGGACGTTTGGATGTGCGTGGTGTCGTGCGCGCGGGCTCGGTGAAGGTCTCCCCACCCTCCGCGCGCGCAGCACTGACCGACCGGAGGCTCCCTAAATGCGCAGCCGCCCGAGGGGTCTCGAGACCCGGCGGCAAGATGAGCTCGCGCTCGGTGTGTCTGAGCTCGCGCTGGAGTTTGCTGCTGCTGCTCGCGGCGTGTCTGCGGTTCGGGGGCGCGCAGGTAAGAGCGACAGGACAGTCTCTCTCTCTCTCTCTCTCTCTTTCTCCCTGCTTCATCTCTCTCTCTCCTTGCTTCATCTTCATCTCTCTCTCCTTGCTTCATCTTCATCTCTCTCTCCCTGCTTCATCTTCATCTCTCTCTCATCTCTCTCTCCCCTGCTTCATCTTCATCTCTCTCTCTCCCTGCTTCATCTTCATCTCTCTCTCATCTCTCTCTCCCCTGCTTCATCTTCATCTCTCTCTCTCCCTGCTTCATCTTCATCTCTCTCTCATCTCTCTCTCCCCTGCTTCATCTTCATCTCTCTCTCCCCAGCTTCATCTTCATCTCTCTCTCTCGCCCCTGCTTCATTTTCATCTCTCTCCCTGCTTCATCTTCATCTCTCTCTCCCCGCTTCATCTCTCTCTCCCCAGCTTCATCTTCATCTCTCTCTCTCGCCCCTGTTTCATCTTCATCTCTCGCTCCCTGCTTCATCTTCATCTCTCTCTCATCTCTCTCTCCCCTGCTTCATCTTCATCTCTCTCTCCCCTGCTTCATCTTCATCTCTCTCTCTGCTTCATCTTCATCTCTCTCTCACTGCTTCATCTTCATCTCTCTCTCCCTGCTTCATCTTCATCTCTCTCTCGCCCTGCTTCATCTTCATCTCTCTCTCCCTGCTTCATCTTCATCTCTCTCTCGCCCTGCTTCATCTCTCTCTCGCCCTGCTTCATCTTCATCTCTCTCTCCCTGCTTCATCTTCATCTCTCTCTCGCCCTGCTTCATCTCTCTCTCCCCTGCTTCATCTTCATCTCTCTCTCTCCCTGCTTCATCTTCATCTCTCTCTCGCCCTGCTTCATCTCTCTCTCCCCTGCTTCATCTTCATCTCTCTCTCTCTCCCTGCTTCCTCTTCATCTCTCTCTCGCCCTGCTTCATCTTCATCTCTCTCTCTCTCTCTGTATTCCCTTACTTCTCTCTCTCCCCAGCTTCATCTTCATCTCTCTCTCTCTCCCTGCTTCCTCTTCATCTCTCTCTCCCCAGCTTCATCTTCATCTCTCTCTCTCTCCCTGCTTCCTCTTCATCTCTCTCTCGCCCTGCTTCATCTTCATCTCTCTCTCTCTCTCTCTCTGTATTCCCTTACTTCTCTCTCTCCCCAGCTTCATCTTCATCTTTCTCTCCCTCTTTCCTACACACACTCTCCACTCAGCGCTGAGCCCTCATGTCCGTTATAGTGTGTGTGTGTGTATGTGTGTGTGTGTGTGTGTGTCAGTCACGGCCTGTCCGTCTTTAAGCCTCAGGGATTAAAACCCTGACCGGACTTCTGTATCTCTGTCTATCTGAGAGAGTGGAAGGAGGACAGTGTGTGTGTGTGTGTGTGAGTGTGTGTGTGTGTGTGTGTGTGAGTGTGTGTGTGTGTGTGTGTCTGTCTCTGTCTCTCTCTCCACCTTAAGCCACCTGGCCTTTCATGACCGGTCTCAGGGACGGACACAAGCTGGCAGAGTTATACCCACATGTACATATACACACACACACACACACACACTCATACACACACACACACACTCATACACACACACACACACACACACACACTACTCAGAACTAAATCCCTCACTGATGGTTTTCTTTTAATCCTTCTGCTTCACATTCACCATTACGTCACCGTCGCACAGCTGCCGCTGTAGAGCCGCCACTCAGCCGCTGTAGAGCCGCCACTCAACCGCTGTAGAGCCGCCACTCAACCGCTGTAGAGCTGCCACTCAGCCGCTGTAGTGCCATCACTCGGATTCATGTAGAGCTGTCCCTCAGCTGCTGTAGAGCCGCCATTTAGCTGCTATACAGCCGCCACTCAGTCGCTGTAGAGCCGCCACTCAGTCGCTGTAGAGCCATCACTCAGCCACTGTAGAGCCGCCACTCAACCACTGTAGTGCCATCACTCAGATTCATGTAGAGCCATCACTGAGCCGCATCTCAGCTGCTGTAGAGCCGCCACTCAGCTGCTGTAGAGCCGCCACTCAGATGCTGTAAAGCTGCCACTCAGCCACTGTAGAGCCACCACTTCACTGCTATATACAGCCACCTCTCATCTCTCATCCACCCACAATTCATCTGCCATACAGCCGCCACTCAGCTGCCATACAGCCGCCATCGCACAGCCAGCGCTCATCTGCCACTGAGAAACAGCCAGACAGCCACAGCACCAGCTCCACTCTCCCTGCCTCTCTTTGTCCCTCCTTTCTAAACCGGGTGGGGGCCGGGGGGGGGGGGCCGGGGTGGTGCTGGTTAACGCCCGCCTGCAGCAGAAGGCCTCCGTTAGCGTTATATAAGGAAAAGATAATCTCCCAGCGATTTGAAAGATGTGCGGACAGCAGCTCAATCGCTAAGATGATTTGGATTTCATCCTCCGTGAGGTTTTGCGCGTCACGGCTTGCACCGTGAATCACGGCGTGGAGAAGCCAATCGCAGCAGGCCTGCAGGGGTCAGAGGGTCAAACTGGGCTCAGATCATCTGACACCTGCACTAATAGCGTGCCGACCAACTCAGCTAAACTCGGGGAGGGAAACTTCGGCCAGACCTCGGCAGGAAATGTAGCCGATTAGCCTGGAAACGAGGAGCCTATGCTTCCTCAGGTTTACGCTAAAATTAGCCAACCTAAAATTAGCATGGTGCTAACTGTTTGACCTAATAACAATGTAAAATAAACCCAAACACACGATATGGACAAAAGTATTGGGACACCTGCTCATTCATTTTCCAGTTTCCCCCAACGCTCCATAGCTCAATGCTGGGGGGTGGGCTTTATAACCCCTCTTAAGCTCACGCCTGGCATTATTAGGCTGCTCTAGGGAGTCCTATTCTATTGGCAGTACTTCTCTACAGGGACTAGACGAGCTGTGTGTGTGTTTGTGTGTGTGTGTGCATTTGCACATCTGTGTCAGCAATGGGTGCATTCATTAGAAGGAGCGTCCGCAAACTTTTGGACACATACCGTACAGTTGAGTGTAGTGAAGTTAACTAGCATGCTCGCTAAAGTCTTGGTTCCGAGCTAACTTTAAAAAAACCCCACTTAACATTAACACGCTCATGCTAAGTACTAGCTAGCTGCTAAGCTACGAAAACACCAGCTAAGAGGAAGTGTTAAGCTAAGCTGCATCGAGTTGTTAGCTAGCCTAGGTAGCTACAGCTACAGGGAGCTAAGCGGCTAAGGATTTAGGCCCCGTCCACATATATCTGGACAGTTCCCTCCCTCCGTCAGAGACGACAACGCTAGCACGAGCATGCTAGCCTTGTATGGGACGATAGTACTTCATTAAGAGAGATATGGGCAAGAAAAAGGCCACAGCGGTTAAATCCCAAATTACACACTGCTCCCTACGTAGTGCACTACACAAGTCAGGAAATGACGGACATAGAACCGTATTTACGTTCACTCATAAGTGGACATCCGAAATCTAGGGCTATCTGTGTGTGGAGGCTGTCGTTTTGTGAGCTATGTAGTTCACTACGTAGGGAGTATGGAGGTATTTGAGATTCGGCCAGAAACTAGCATTGTGGTGCTAGCATTTTCACGAAGCTTTCACAAATCTCCACCTCGGTCACTTTTCAGTGACCAGAAACAGTGCTTTCATGTGGGCTGGGCCTCAGTCATGAGGTTAGCACAATGCTAACTCCCGTTGCTTGTCTGCTACGTTAGCCTCAAAGCTCCAAGCACAGTTTAGACGCCAGGCCTGTCTGAGATGATGGCCTGCTTTTGGGCTAATTGGCCGGCTGCTATAGTGGAGTGGACGCATTGGTGATTTTCCAAACCCGTTAGCGCAAAGGTTGCGGGTTTAAATCCCATCATTCAGCACCAAAATCAGCTCGACTCATCTGCTGGTTCATTATCTCGGCCCTTTATATGAGTTCTGTAATCGAACCCTTGGGCTTCGTATTGTTTTCCCCCTCAGTCTCTCGCTCTATAGGATGGAGGGAAGATTAGCGCTAACAGGCTCGGACAACATTAGCAGCAGTTCGGCCACAGATTTCCTCCATATTTCGACTGCGGACAGTTTGCTGGTTGTACGCGTACCCTGTACGCGTAAACTGTGAGGCTAATGTAATTAGCCTCTAGCTGGCTAACAGGTAGACAAAGCAAAGCCCTCAAAAAATATAGCAGAAGCTAGGTCAACACACTCTTCTCAGACCGTGTGGAGATGTTCAGCTGGAGACGTATGACGTACATTAGCACAGCTTAAGCCAGCGCTAGCAGAAGGTAGCTAGCACGTTTGTTCGCTACATTAGCTTCGTAGCTGGAGTTAGAGTCGTCCAAATGCTGCAAAGCACACGGAACGAAGCGTAGCATTCAGCGTAGCATTTATGTCCTTGTTTATGCTAATGCTAAATGCTAGTCTAGGCTTGTCTAGAGAAGTGTTGCCAATAGAATAGGACTCTCCGAAGCAGATGAACCGTGTCCTCTGGAATGATGGATGGGCCTCCATCCAGCGCTGACCTCACGAACTCTAGCTCTCATCGCTGAATGCAATCAGATCCTCACAGCTATGCTCCAGTAGCTCCAAATCTAGTGGAAAGCCTTCTTCCCTGGACAGTAGAGACAGTTGCTTCAACAAAAGCAGGATCAGCTCCTTGATTTCAGAAGAAACTATAAATGAGGTGTCCCAATACTTTTGTCCTGTAATAGCCAGGTCTCTGCTGAGGCCTAGCAGACGTCTGCAGTCTCGGCGGACTGACCGGAACCGCGGTCCTGAATCAGACCCATCCATCCGTCCATCATCCGTCCATCATCCGTCCATCATCCGTCCATCATCTGTCCACACTGTTTGCGTGCCGGGACGCCGGAATCCGCGCCGGCTGCCCTCGCGCTCCGGCTGCGCCACCTGCCAAGATCAGAATACAGTATTTCTTTATGTCTGGGTTCAGCGTGCTGGCGTGTTGCCAGGGTGGGTCTAATGTTCGGGCAAGGTGCACCGAGTGCGCTGTGTGTGTGTGTGTGAATGTGTGTGTGTGTGTGTGTGTGTGTGTGTGCAGTAAATCAGGCCCATAATTATAGCCTGCACCCCCCTCACCTTTCTTCCTCTGCAGACTATTAGCATTCCTGTGGCTACGCTATCCCATGATTCAGGTGGGCATTGCGGTGAGGACATGGGGGACGTTCTGATAAGTGCCAAAATTTCTCTCTCTCTCTCTCACACACACACACACACACACACACACACACACACCCATAGTCTGCTTTACACCTGTCTATTATTAACCTGAGCTTTAGTCCTGCGTCGGGAATGTGGGCTGATGCCGATAGCCCGTATATTTGTGTGTGACAAAAGTATTGGGACGCCTTCGCCTTATTCTATTCTAAACCCATAGGCATCATTAATATGGAGCTGCTTTGGAGCTCTGCAGTTATTGAGTCAGCAGAGCTCGGCATGGCTCGGACCCCTGACCCCGCTCTGTAACTTTACGTGGTCGGAAGGGAGGAAGATCTAGCGCCCCCTATTTGGAACCACCCATTCTTTTTACTAATGTGTGGAAAGGCAGACTGTAGGGCTAGGGGGCTTGATAGTACACACCTGTGGCGATGGGGCTGAATCAGACACCTGGATTCAATGAGTAAGAGATGTCCCAATACTTTTGTCCACATATATACAGTGTGTGTATATATGAGTGCACCTCTCTCAAAGAACCGGATTGGTTGAAGCACCGGCCCTTGATCACATGACGACGGGAGGCTGCAGTACAGTGTGATAAATCATTGTGTGGGTTTAGAATAGAGGGAGTTCATTAATGAACTGAGCATGTGTGTGTGTGTGTGTGTGTGTGTGTGTGTTGGCTGCTGTCGAGAGGTGACTGGGTGACTCATACACTATGTGAGCGAGCTGTTAAACTGGGTCACTCTAAAAGTTCAGACAGGTGTGTGTGTGTGTGTGTGCTGCGTGGCACTGACCACTTTCACACACACTTTCTTATGCCATGCATGCATATGTATGCACACACACTCAGATGCACATATGCATGGTCAGGCACGTATGAGTATGCGCGCACACACACACACACACTGTTCTTGGACTTGATTTGATAGTATTTGTACTCAGATTTGATAGTGTTTGAACTCTGACTTGATAGTGTTTGAACTCAGACTTGATAGTGTTTGAACTCAGACTTGATAGTAACTGTACTCTGACTTGATAGTGTTTGTAATCAGACTTGATAGTGTTTGAACTCTGACCTCATAGTGTTTGTAATCAGACTTGATAGTGTTTGAACTCTGACTTCATAGTGTTTGTACTCAGACTTGATAGTAACTGTACTCTGACTTGATAGTGTTTGTAATCAGACTTGATAGTGTTTGAACTCTGACCTCATAGTGTTTGTAATCAGACTTGATAGTGTTTGAACTTGGACTTGATAGTGTTTGTAATTGGACTTCATAGTGTTTGTAATCAGACTTGATAGTGTTTGAACTCTGACCTCATAGTGTTTGTAATCAGACTTGATAGTGTTTGAACTCTGACTTCATAGTGTTTGTAATCAGACTTGATAGTGTTTGAACTCTGACTTCATAGTGTTTGTAATCAGACTTGATAGTGTTTGAACTCTGACTTGATAGTGTTTGTAATCAGACTTGATAGTGTTTGTAATCAGACTTGATAGTGTTTGAACTCTGACCTCATAGTGTTTGTAATCAGACTTGATAGTGTTTGAACTCTGACTTGATAGTGTTTGTAATCAGACTTGATAGTGTTTGAACTCTGACTTGATAGTGTTTGTAATCAGACTTGATAGTGTTTGAACTCTGACTCGATAGTGTTTGTAATCAGACTTGATAGTGTTTGTAATCAGACTTGATAGTGTTTGAACTCTGACCTCATAGTGTTTGTAATCAGACTTGATAGTGTTTGAACTCTGACTTCATAGTGTTTGTAATCAGACTTGATAGTGTTTGAACTCTGACTTCATAGTGTTTGTAATCAGACTTGATAGTGTTTGAACTCTGACTTCATAGTGTTTGAACTCTGACGTGATAGTGTTTGAACTCTGACTTCATAGTGTTTGTAATCAGACTTGATAGTATTTGAACTCCGACTTCATAGTGTTTGTAATCAGACTTGATAGTGTTTGAACTCAGACTTGACTTGATCTTGACTAGTCATGATCTTGGAATCAACAAAGATGGTCTTGACTACAGCCCTCGTGTGTGTGTGTGTGTGAGAGAGAGTGTGTGAGAGTGTGTGAGAGAGTGTGTGTGTGTGTGTGTGTGGTAAAGTAGAAAGGCAGATGTGAGGATCCTTATTTATCATTGCTGTTTGTTCTCTTCTTTAATAAGCTACATTACTCACGATCAGGCTTGTGTGTGTGTGTACGTGTGTGTGTGTACGTGTGTGTGTGTGTGTGTGTGTGTGTGTGTTTTAATGTTTGTTCTGTATGGTCACCATCATGTGATCAGTGCAGTGTTAGAATAAAAATACAACACACGCTTAGCAACTGCCCAAACAAGCAGAGTGGACATACACCCCCACACACACACCCACACACACACACACCCACACACACACACACACACACACACACTTCCACAGAAGTGTGATCAGTGTAGCACTGAAGCTCCATTAGGGAGGATCTGTGTGTGAAGTTATTTTAATTATGGTCAGCATGCAAATGAGCACTCAACAAACACACACACACACACACACACACACACACATACACACACACACACACACATACACACACACACACACATGCCTAAGTGGTGTAATTGCTTTTTTGGCTGCCTGTACTTTGGCACAGTCTACAATAAACTTTCAGAAGCCTGCGGAATCACACACACACACTCTCACACACACACACACACACACACACACACACACTCACACATACACACACACGGCCATCTGTTTCTTCCTCTGGTTCTTCATCACAGAACTGAACTGTTTGTTAATCATGGAAACTCGCAGATGTTTCAGCAGAACATCACTCAAACAGACAGGTGTGTGTGTTTGTGTGTGTGTGTGTGTGTGAGTGTGTGTGTGTGAGTGTGTAGGTGTGTGCAAAAAGAACCTTTAAAACATTTACCCCCAGGTTGTTTCCTCTACTGTTACCTCTTTACTAATCTCTCTCACTCACTCTCTCTCTCTCTCTCTCTCTCTCTCTCTCTCTCTCTCTCACTCACACTCACTCTCTCTCTCTCTCTCTCTCTCTCTCTCTCGCTCAGTGCAGTAGTGATCTGTGTGTGGGTCTGGTTTAGTTGAGTTGTTTAAAAGCTGTTAAATCATAAATCAGATATATGTAACTCTCTCTCGCCCTCTCTCGCCCTCTCTCGCCCTCTCTCTCTCTCTCAGGACGAGTCTCTCCCGCCGTCTCTGGTTGATCTGGTGATGAACAGTCCGATCTCCTCCATGCAGGACCTGCAGAGGCTGCTGGACGTTGAATCCGTAGGTAAAGCTGATCCTGATCCCTCACAGCCCTAAACACTCAAAAGTCTGGACACCCCTGCTCACGGCCGGCTAAGAATGCAGTGTGTGTGTGTGTGTGTGTATAGGTGTGTGTGTGTGTGTATACAGGTGTGTGTGTAATACAAAAACAAAGTGGTGCACTCTGTAGAACACTGCCTGTTCAACCAGTCCCACATTCCCACCGCTGCCCTGAATTTCATATATATCACATTCATGTTCCTGTTCCACCTTAAATCTCAGCTGTGCAGACTATGGGACAGAACTGTGGATATTTAAGGTGGAATGTGAAATATTTATATATAAACTGGGGCTTTAGGTGAGGGAGGGGGAGGGGCGCTGCTTGCTAAATTCTTACAAATATACATTTATTTAAATAAACCATCCCAAACATCTACCATTACATAAAGATACTGGTCCAAAGGCCTACCAGCCCAAAAGGCTATTAGACTTAAACACTACCGTCCCTAAAAACTACTGGTACAAACAACTACTGACCCGAAAAGCTAACAGTCCAAAAGGTCATGGTCCCAAAAATCTAATAGTCTTAAAATCTACCATCCCAAAAGGATACTGGTGCAAAACCCTACCAGTTCCAAGGCACTGGCCCAAAAAGCTATTAGACTAAAAGACTACCATCCCTAAAAACTACTGGTACAAACAACTACCACCCCAAAAAGCCACTGGCCCAAAAAGCTAACAGTCCCAAAAAGCCATTGGCCCAAAAAGCAAAAAATCCCAGTCAAAAAAGCTACCATCCCAAAAAGCAATTGGTCCAAAAGCCTACCGGCCCAAAAAGCTACTATCCCAGAAGGTTACTGGCCCAAAAAGCCATTAGACTAAAACTAAAACTAACATTTCTGAAAACGACTGATACAAACAACTACTAGCCCAGAAGAGCCACTGGCCCAGAAAGCTTACAGCCCAAAAAGTCACTAGCCCAAAAAGCTAACAGTCCAAAAAGCCATTGGCCCAAAAAAGCTAATAGTCAAAAAATCTACCATCCTAAAAGGATACTGGTGCAAAAGCCTACTGGTCCAAAAAGCTACCATCCTAAAAGCAACTGGTCCAAAAGCCTAAACATAAAGACTCCCATCAGAAAAACTACTGGTACAAACAACTATCAGACCAAAAAAGCCATTGGCCCAAAAGGCTAATAGTCTAAAAATCTACCATCTCAAAAAGATACTGGTGCAAAAGCCTATCAGCCCAAAAAGGTACCATCCCAAAAAGGCACTGGCCCAAAAAGCTAACAGTCCAGAAATCCACTGGCCCAAAAAGCTAACAGTCCAGAAATCTACTGGCCCAAAAAGCTAACAGTCCAAAAATCCACTGGCCCAAAAAGCTAGTGATTAAAGGCCTTCCACAGGTTAAAGTTGAGGGCAGTTCAGGTATGGTGTGATAACGGCTAGAAGGAGAAGAGGGTTGAGGGAAAGGTGGGTGTGACTCAGTAGTGGGAGAATGCTGCATCTTTGTGTGTGTGTGTGTGTGAGTGAGTGTGTGTGTGTGTGTGTGTGTGTGTGTGTGTGTGGAATGGTAATATTTACATGGAAAGTCAGTGTGTCGCTGCAGACATGGACAATAGTGGTGACCTTGGGCCTACTCCGGCTTTTGGTTTACTGAAGAGACTTGTGCACACACACACACACACACACACACACACACACACACACACACAAGGCCATTCCATTGTTCGCCTGCACCGGAATCCTCTGTATGTGTGTGTGTGTGTATGTACGTGTGTGTTGCACTGCCATGCCTCTTTTCTGTTCAACAATGATCGTTGTAGCCATATTTATCAGAGGACGAGGGGAGTCTCCTCTTTGGTGACTCGGCACACACACACACACGCACACACACACACACACACAGTGTGTGTCCACATGTTGTCAGTGAGCAAATTCTTTCAGCACCCACCCATAACGTATACATACCCACCCAATCCACCCCATACACACACGAGGAGAGTCTCCACACACACACATGACCTCAGAGCAGCGTCTAGACTTATTTTAAGTATGTATCTCAACACACACACACACACACACACCAAGCAGCCCTACAGCCTTATTTTATTGGCGTGTTTGACCCCTTTGTTCGTATCGCCGACCGTCTGGAGACTTTAGGCCGGGGCGAAATAGCAGCGATTGTAAGAACAACACAGTTTCCTTTGTGCCGTTTTAAACAATGCAGCTAAAAAAAGCCTCCCGCAGGCTCCAGTTCACGCCATCGTCACTGTTAGACCCCCCCATACACACACACACATCACCCTAGTATAGAAACCCACCCAGAACATTCGCCCAAATAGCACAATCCTGACGGCTGACGTTTCCGGCTGCCCTTACGCCATTTCGGCTTGGCGACAAGTCCAGCAAGATTCAGCTCA
Organism: Salminus brasiliensis; assembly: GCF_030463535.1. Taxonomy (NCBI): domain Eukaryota; kingdom Metazoa; phylum Chordata; class Actinopteri; order Characiformes; family Bryconidae; genus Salminus; species Salminus brasiliensis. The sequence goes on along the minus strand of NC_132902.1, from coordinate 2,225,982 downwards.
CCTTCATTACAGCATTAAGGGTACTCCGATACCCTGGAGAGCAGGACTGAAATAGAGTGAGGTCAAAATGTACCGTTCACTCCCCGCCCCATACCGGACTCAAAAAACTGCCCATACCAGTGGACCCCAACCCTGGTCCCAAAGAGACCCCAAAAGTTGTCAACCCGAGCTGCCAGCCCAAAAAGCGTACTGACCCAGAAATGCTATGAGCCCAAAAAGCTACCAGCCCAAAAAGTCTACTGACCCAGAAATGCTATGAGCCCAAAAAGCTACCAGCCCAAAAAGTCTACTGACCCAGAAATGCTATGAGCCCAAAAAGCAACAGGCCCAAAGAGCTACCAGCCCAAAGAGCTACCAGCCCAAAAAGCCTACTGACCCAGAAATGCTACGAGCCCAAAAAGCTACCAGCCCAAAAAGTCTACTGACCCAGAAATGCTATGAGCCCAAAAAGCAACAGGCCCAAAGAGCTACCAGCCCAAAAAGCCTACTGACCCAGAAATGCTACGAGCCCAAAAAGCTACAGGCCCAAAGAGCTACCAGCCCAAAAAGCCTACTGACCCAGAAATGCTATAAGCCCAAAAAAGCTACAAGCCCAAAGAGCTACCAGCCCAAAAAGCCTACTGACCCAGAAATGCTACGAGCCCAAAAAGCTACAGGCCCAAAGAGCTACCAGCCCAAAAAGCCTACTGACCCAGAAATGCTATAAGCCCAAAAAAGCTACAAGCCCAAAGAGCTACCAGCCCAAAAAGCCTACTGACCCAGAAATGCTACGAGCCCGAAAAGCTACAGGCCCAAAGAGCTACCAGCCCAAAAAGCCTATTGACCCAGAAATGCTACGAGCCCAAAAAGCTACAAGCCCAAAGAGCTACCAGCCCAAAAAGCCTACTGACCCAGAAATGCTACGAGCCCAAAAAGCTACAGGCCCAAAGAGCTACCAGCCCAAAAAGCCTACTGACCCAGAAATGCTACGAGCCCAAAAAGCTACAGGCCCAAACAGCTACCAGCCCAAAAATCTACTGACCCAAATAGCTGTTATCCTAAAATCCTACTGACCCAAAACATTACCAACCTAAGAAGCTACCAGCCCAAATAACTATAGGCCCAAAAAACCTACCTTCTCAAAAAACTACCAGCCTAAAAAAACTTAACAACCCAAACAGCTACCATTTCAAAAAGCTATGAGCCCCAAAAGCTACAGGCCCAAATAGATCCCACCAACCCAACAGATTACAAACCTAAGAAGATACCAGCCCAAATAGCTACTAGCCTACCTACCTAAAAAAAATACTGGCCCAAAAAAACTACCTTCCCAAAAAGCTACCGGCCCAAAAAGCTACCGGCCCAAAAAGCCTACCTTCTCAAAAAACTACCAGCCTAAAAAACTTAACAACCCAAACAGCTACCATTTCAAAAAGCTATGAGCCCAAAAAGCTACAGGCCCAAATAGATCCCACCAACCCAAAAGAAACCTAAGAAGATACCAGCCTAAATAGCTACTAGCCTACCTACCCAAAAAGCTACCGGCCCAAAAAGCCCACCTTCCCAAGATGCCCTGCCCTGCTCAGGGTGACCTTGCGCAGGGTGCTGGTTCTGTAGGCATCAAGTCATGGAAAAAACTCAAGAACCTCCTTAGTGGGTTTTTTTCTGTTTTGAGGGTCTGAGGTTATTAGACATGTCCTGAGGTTCTGAAACTGTGACTGACTCTGATGTTCTCTTTCCAGAAGAAGAAGAAGATGAGGTCCATCCGAACGGCACACACAAACGCCTTCCCAGAAGCCTCGGTGAGTGCACACACTCACACACTCTCTCACTATCTCTGTCTGTACTGCAGTTCTTCATATTACACATTTCATATATATGTGTGTGTGTGTGTGTGTGTGTGTGTGTCTTTAGTCTCTTTGTGGGACTCCATCTGTGTGTCTCCAAGGCAGCATCTAGTCTAGCCACTTGTCCTTAGGACACCTCCTCAACACACACACACACACACACTCACACACACATCCTCTTCACCCTCTCACACACTCTCTAGAATCTGTGCCCACTTGTGTACACACTTCGACAGGGTGGAGTGTGTGAGCTGCGGTTAGTCCGTACTGTCTCTGACCTCCAGAGAGTCAGACGTCTGAGCAGTGTGTGTGTGTGTGTGTGTGTGTGTGTTGTATAAGTGTGTGTTTTATTTAAATTAATGTTCCACCTCTCTCTCTCTCTCTCTCTCAGCGGGCGTGCAGGTGGCTCAGCAGGCGATGTGTAAAGTGCGGACGGAGGTGATGGAGGTGACCCGGGCCATGCTGGACCGCCGCAATGCTAACTTCCTGCTGTGGCCGCTGTGTGTGGAGGTGCAGCGCTGTTCCGGCTGCTGCAACACTCGCACTCTGCAGTGTGTTCCCGTCGCCACGGAAACGCGGCAGTTACAGGTACATGAAACACCGGGAACATTACACACTAGTACACGCTCACTGACCACTTTATCGGAAACACCCACCCTGTGCTTTCACTCAGTGGTCACTTTATTGGAAACACCCACCTTTTGCTTTCACTCACTGGCCACTTTATCAGAAACACCTACCTTGTGCTTCCACTCAGTGGCCACTTTATTAGAAACACCCTACCATGTGCTTTCACTCGCTGGCCACTTTATTAGAAACACCCACCTTGTAGCTCCACTCACTGGCCACTTTATTGGAAACACCTACCTTGTAGCTCCACTCACTGGCCACTTTATTAGAAACACCTACCTTGTGCTTTTACTCACTGGCCACTTTATTAGAAACACCTACCTTGTGCTTCCACTCACTGGCCACTTTATTGGAAACACCTACCTTGTGCTTTCATTCACTGGCCACTTTATTAGAAACCCCCACCTTGTGCTTCCACTCAGTGGCCACTTTATCGGAAACACCTACCCTGTGGTTCCAGTTGCTGGCCACTTTATTAGAAACACCCACCTTGTAGCTCCAGTCGCTGGCCACTTTATTGGAAACACCTTCTTCTTCTCCATTGACTGGTTTCTCTCCTCGGCTTCCAGATGACCAAGATCCAGTTCATCAACAGACAGCCGGTCTATGAGAAGGTGGTCATACCCGTGGAGGATCACCTCAGCTGCAGCTGTCAGTCACGCGCAGCGGCCCACGCCCCTCGAGCCAAGGCCACGCCCCCTCCTCCTCCACCCAGGCTCCCCCCCAAAGCCTCCCTGCCGAAGATCCAGTCGAAGGAAGAGCTGCATCGCCACGACGACCTCAAGCAGAACCAGAGATTCCATCTGGAGGACCGGGAGACTCAGGAAGCGCAGTGGCAATCCAAACACACCCTCACACACACGCAGGGAGCGCCCGCACACACACTCACACACACACAGGGCTACCGGCCCAGCCCGGTCCAACACACACTCACACACACTCCGGCTGGGCCGTCGTATGTGAGTGCGGAGGAGGCATCGACCAGGAGAACCACGCTGGGGGTCCCGCACATGCTGAGCGATACAACCCAACACTTCATACACCAGGACGGGCCACAAGACCACCTATCCAAGACAGAGAAGGTTCCGGAACACCACACACACCTGGGCACACACCTGGGCACACACCTGGGCAGTGGCGACGGCAGCGCTAAAGTTCAACACCAACCACCACTGGAGCGCCACCGTCATCAGCATCACTTACACCTACAGCACGACGAGGCGACACCACGGCAACCACAGCACGACAAGCCCGTTCACGACTCAAGCCAATCGCACGGCTCCAATCATCGTCTCAGCCAATCAGACGTGAACCTTCACCACAGCGGACAACTGGAGGCGCCTGTTCTCAGCTATAGCCACGTAGAGGTGATCGGCCAATCCAGCGGACAGACGGAGCTGCCCGGCCATCTTTCCAGCCAACCGGCAACGCCCAGCTTTCACCTCAGCCAATCAGAAGCAGCAAATCACCATCGCAGCCAATCCGATCGCGCTGAACATCATCAAGACGGGATAGAAAAGGATCCGGAGCGCAGACAAGAGCAATCCCAGCAGGGCCATCATCACCACCACCACCATCATCTTCATCAACCAACACAAGCTAGCAGTCTGCAGCACAGCAGCACACCAGGAGCAGGTGTGTGTGTGTGTGTGTGTGTGTGTGTGTGTCCTCAGTGTATTATAATTAGCGTAGCGTCTGTGTCCTGTTTTTTTTCCCCCGACTTTCCCAGCGGCATTACTGACGCTGAATTAGAAGGTCAACTGATTGGAGAGTTGTGTAAACGCCATCATCGCTTTAACACAATTTCCTCTCTCGCGCTCTCTCTCCCTCTCGCGCTCTCTCTCTCTGTACTTCGCATTACAGTTATGAAGGCCCCCCCTACCGCACCGCCCGCACCTCAGACTCCCCCTCCACCCATCCCTCAGCGGAGACGACGGAGGAAACACCGAAGGAGGATCAGCAAGTCCGCCATGAGAGCCATGATCATGTAAGAGAAAGCATGCGCGAGAGCAAGAGCGAATGAGAGAGAGAGAGAGTATAAGAGTGCTACAGAAAGAATGTAAGAGTGAGGGAGAATGTAGAGTGTATGAACGAGTGACAAAGTAAGAAAGCAAGTTAGAGAGTGAGAATGTATGAGTAAGGGTTTGTGTAAGAGTTAGAGAGAACATGTAAGAGTGAATGTAAATGCGAGTGTAAGAGCGTGAGAGAATGTTAATGCAAGTGTAAGAGCGTGAGAGAATGTTAATGCGAGTGTAAGAGTGAGAGAGAATGTAAATGTGAGTGAGAGTGAGAGAGAATGTAAAAGCGAGTGTAAGAGCGAGAGAGAATGTAAATGTGAGTGAGAGTGAGAGAATGTAAATGCGAGTGTAAGAGTGAGAGAGAATGCAAATGTGAGTGAGAGTGAGAGAGAATGTAAATGCGAGTGTAAGAGTGAGAGAGAATGTAAATGCGAGTGTAAGAGTGAGAGAGAATGTAAATGCGAGTGTAAGAGCGAGAGAATGTAAATGCGAGTGTAAGAGTGAGAGAGAATGTTAATGCGAGTGTAAGAGTGAGAGAGAATGTAAATGCGAGTGTAAGAGTGAGAGAGAATGTAAATGCGAGTGTAAGAGCGAGAGAGAATGTAAATGCGAGTGTAAGAGTGAGAGAGAATGTAAATGCGAGTGTAAGAGTGAGAGAGAATGTAAATGCGAGCGTAAGAAAATGTAAATGTGAGTGTAAGAGTGAGAGGATGTAAGAGTGAGCGTAAGAAAATGTAAATGTGAGTGTAAGAGTAAGAAAGACTGTAAGAGAGTGTTAGAGTAGGAGAGAATGTAAGAGAGAGAGGGAGAACATAAAGAGTGAGAAAGTGTAAGAGCGAGTGTTGGAGAATGTAAGAGTGAGTGAGAGAGTGAGGCAGAATGTAAGAGAGTGTTTGAATGTAAGAATGAGAGAGAATGTTATAAGGCGAGAGAGAGTGAAAGTCAGATGAAATGTAAGAGAAAAAGTGTACGAGACGGAAAAAGAGAATGTAAAGCGAGAGTAAAAAAGAGAGCGCGAGAGCTCTAGTGTCATCACCCTTATAACAGTCAGAGAGAGTGAGCAGTTTAGCCCCGCCCCTTTTTTATCTGTCGAGGGGCACCCTCGCTGTGTGGTCTGGGTCTGATTCTGATGTGTAACAGCAATTCTGCTTCCCTCTGTTCTCCAGGGTAATGTCCTAAACCAGCCGGCGGCTCGGACCAGGAGAAAGCCGGAGAGGCCGGACGCAGGGCGGACACAGGACATCACCCCGACACACTGGAAATATCTCTCACAATAACTGGAAACGTCTTTGATCTTTGCCAAATAAGCTCCGACTGACTACATTTCCCAGCGTCCGGCGCGGCCGATCTGGCGGGCGGGGGGGGGGGAGGGCGAGGGGGGATTGTTTGGAGGCTGGATTATCTCGGAAAATCCTGGGAGCTTATCGGACTCTGCTGGAACAGCCGACCAAATAACGAGACTGTACCTCAAACAATGTAGCCGCCGCCTGCCAAATAATGAGACGTAACTGTAATCCCAGTAGATGCAGGATCTGCCAGACACCGATCTGCCAAATAGTGAGCAAGCAGTCTAATTCTGACTCTAATTACCAGTCGGTGGCTGGCGAGGCGTCCGGTCTGCAAAAAAAATAAAACGGAAAAAAAACTGAAGTCCGAACTGGACTATAAGCTGCCAAAAAACCCAAGTGGGATGCAAGTGGGTTCTGTGGACGCCATTGAAACGGAACGACACGGAACCTGCATTTGGAATATGGAACCTGGAAGCTACTGGCGGGACTTTTATTTGGAACTCACCGGGAGTGTGAAATACGACACACACCTCTCAAACCCGACGCAACACCCTGCCAAGCCCGCCAACGCCAAGCACTGCTTCTTGGAAAGTGGCAGCTTTGGCGTGGGATCGGTTCTAGGCTAGGCGGTTTGAGGGGAAGTTCTGAGGTAAAAAACATGGAAGAAAAATCCCTGGAGGTTCAAATCTGTCGCAGTTGGTTTCAGCTAATCTCAACACACTGTAAAGTCTCACACTGGAATTCTGCTGAAGAAATAATCCTGTCAGAAAAGTCGAATAAAGCGAAAAAAGCGCTAATGTTGCTAACAGTGAATGAACGGGAGTAGCTACCAGTAAACACTGCATCTCAGATCTGGTCATACGTAAGATATTCTCCACATTCTGTCTGTTTTCAGCACTTTCTACCAACTTTAATGGCAGATAACTTATAGCTTATATAAATAATGCTAAATGCTAACCGGCTGAGCCGCTTTCCGTGGAAAAAACAGCGTAAACAGGTAGAGCACGTATGATAATTAGTCAGAAAACATAATATTGTACTCGTATGACATTCTCAAATTGAGAGATTTGCATATTTAACCGCTAGACGATCATTTGCGGTCTGTCCTCGGTGGCTACTAACTTCCATTTGTTGTTAGCCATGTTAGCATGTTGCTGTTTGTTTGTTTTTTAAATGTGCCATGTGCTTCCAGTGTACTATTAGCAAACCCACTAACGCCAGACGTAGCATGACTGGATTATACTGCATGCAGAGGACCGTTCTGCACCTGAAGGGGGCGCTATGGAGAACGGAAACCCGGACTGTGTGCGTTGTCACGATAAAACTACGGCTTAAACTACTGATGCTACAGTTGCTAGCGGGAAATTCCGTATTTAAACTACTGTCTGAATTGCGCCGTAACGCGAAAGGCTTCACACTGTAAATGTTATAAATTTTTATTTTTATCTGCGGTTTGTTTTTCTTAACTTATTTATATTATAAAAAAGAAGAAGAAGAAGAAAAGGTAGATGCGCTGCCCATCTGCTTCCAAGAGTAATGAAATGTTATTTGTTTTTGATGATAATTATTGTAATAATGTAATAATGCTATTTTAATATAAATATAAGAAGTAAGAAACATCTCCACTTCTCCAGCGCCGTTCCTTTCAGTACGAAAGTGTGTGTACGAGTCTGTGTGTGTGTGTGTGTGTGTGGTGGCCATTTCGCCTGGCTTTCAAGTGACCGCCACCATGCTTTGCTTTCACTTCCACCAGAAGCATTTAGTGAACGTTACGTGGCTTTAAGGAGAGGAAGCCGCGGAACCAAAACAGGATCCGAGACGGCCAACCAGCCCGGAGAAAGCTAATTCCAGCCCCAATTCGGCTTTCATGTGTCCAGACATGACCGCGGTCAGCAAGGATGTGCGCTGGGGTCTAGACCGGCGGGTCTAGCTGGTCTACCAGGGCGATCGACCTGCCCGGCCAACGCGCTCATGTGGGGCTCGCGTGGGTGGAACGTGGCCTAGGTCCAGGTGGGCTCTGAGTGGGTTACAAAAGTCAGACCACTGCTCTAGGAGTGTGTGTGAGTGCGTGTGTGGGTGTGTGTGCACGCCCCCATGCGTTTGGATCTGGGTCCAGTGTGCTGGTCATGGGCCATTGCCATGGCGACACAGGCAGACATGTACACAGTCAGGGATCAGGTGGTGAAATGGAGAGCAGAGAGATGAACTGATAAAAAAAAAAGTAGGGTAAGTGTGTGTGTGTGTGTGTGTGTGTGTGAGCGAGACAGAGAGTGAGGGGGGGATGCCGGTGTGTGTGGGAGTGCTGAGTAGGGTGTAATGTGTAGGGGGTGAGAGACTGAGACATTTACTCCTCTTCATAAGTGCTGTGTAATCATCCAGGGTGACAAGCTGTGGTATGTGTGTGTGTGTGAGAGTGTGTGTCCGAGGGGCCTCAGTCTGGGGGGCTACTCTTTCAAAGAAGAGTCTTTAATGACCTTGGGACAGTGACCAGTGATTGAAAATGCAAGGTAGGTGTTTCTAATAAAGTGGCCAGTGATTAGAAGCAGAATCTGTGTTTCCAATAAAGTGGCCAGTGAGTGGAAGCTGAAAATAGGTGTTTCTAATAAAGTGGCCAGTGAGTGGAAGCACGGGGTAGGTGTTTCTAATAAAGTGGCCAGCGAGTGGAAGCACGGGGTAGGTGTTTCTAATAAAGTGGCCAGCGAGTGGAAGCACAAGGTAGGTGTTTCTAATAAAGTGGCCAGTGAGTGGAAGCACGGGGTAGGTGTTTCTAATAAAGTGGCCAGCGAGTGGAAGCACGGGGTAGGTGTTTCTAATAAAGTGGCCAGCGAGTGGAAGCACAAGGTAGGTGTTTCCAATAAAGTGGCCAGTGAGTGGAAGCTGAAAACAGGTGTTTCTAATAAAGTGGCCAGTATTTGGAAGTGTGTTACAGTACGCTGTGCTGTAGCTGTGGAGTGTGTGATGCTGTGGTTTGGTACAGCGGTGTCAGTGCAGCTGTTCCAGCTGACCGTTGGCCCACCCTGCTGCCTAGCCCCACTGACCCCTCTCACACCTGGGCTACAGCTGGCCCTCAGTCCACTGACCCGGACACACACACACACACACACACACACTCACACACACACATATACAAACATTTATTCACATATTCATTCAGCCGATGCTGCTATCCACACCATCTTACAAAACACACACACACACACACACACACACACAAACACACACAGGTTGTATAAGTATGTGTGTATCTGTGTGAGGGATGAGACACACACACACACACTCATCTATGCTAATATCATGTGTCCTTTTGACCCCGGCTAAGGCACTGCATTACACTGGCCAGTGAGTGGAAGCACAAAAGTACACAACATGGGCAAAAGTATTGGGACACCTGCTCATTTTTAGGAGGAGCATTGCTGTGAGGATTTGACTGCATTCAGCAACAAAAGCTAGAGTTGGTGAGATCAGGATGCTGGATGATGATCGCCCCCCCACCACACACACACACACCTCATCATCCCCAGACTCCCCAACTCCATCCATCATTCCAGAGAACACACTGGGGGGTGGGCTTCATTCCCCTCTAGCCCATGGCTGGCATTAGGTGGCATGGTGCCAACAGGTTCATGTTTGTTGATTTGCTCTAGAGAGTCCTATTCTATTGGCAGCTGTATGTGTGTGTGTGTGTGTGTGTGTGTGTGTGTGTGTTTCACATCTGTGTCAGCAATGGGCACACCTTAAAGTAGCTGGATGCATTCAATAGAAGGGGTGTCCACAAATATTTGGACACATGTGGATCTTCTGGCCCAGGTCAGTGCACTGTATAACAGGAGGTGTGTGAGAGAGAGAGAGAGAGAGAGAGTCAGCTGCTCGCCCGGAGCTGAGTGTGTTTTGGCTCAGGGACGGCGTGTAGGACGAACAGGATCGGATGGCCTCCGCTCACCATGCACCGTCAAATCGCGCTGGGCTGGTAAACCTAAACACGGTGCTGTGCCAGATTTAGCACTCTGGTGTAAAGACGCACCCTTAAAGAGACAGTGCTGTGGGAATGAGGGGGAACTGGTGTTTCCAATAAAGTGGCCAGTAAGTAGAAACACAAGGTGGGTGTTTCCAATAAAGTGGCCAGTGAGAGGAAGCACAAGGTAAGTGTTTCCAATAAAGTGGCCAGTGAGCGGAAGCACAAGGTAGGTGTTTCTAATAAAGTGGCCAGCGAGTGGAAGCCCAATGTAGGTGTTTCTAATAAAGTGGCCAGCGAGTGGAAGCCCAATGTAGGTGTTTCTAATAAAGTGGCCAGCAAGTGGAAGCCCAATGTAGGTGTTTCTAATAAAGTGGCCAGTGAGAGGAAGCACAAGGTAGATGTTTCTAATAAAGTGGCCAGTGAGAGGAAGCACAAGGTAGATGTTTCTAATAAAGTGGCCAGTGAGAGGAAGCACAAGGTAGATGTTTCTAATAAAGTGGCCAGCGAGTGGAAGCCCAATGTAGGTGTTTCTAATAAAGTGGCCAGCAAGTGGAAGCCCAATGTAGGTGTTTCTAATAAAGTGGCCAGCGAGTGGAAGCCCAATGTAGGTGTTTCTAATAAAGTGGCCAGCAAGTGGAAGCCCAATGTAGGTGTTTCTAATAAAGTGGCCAGCGAGTGGAAGCTCAAGGTAGGTGTTTCTAATAAAGTGGCCAGTGAGAGGAAGCACAAGGTAGGTGTTTCTAATAAAGTGGCCAGTGAGAGGAAGCACAAGGTAGATGTTTCTAATAAAGTGGCCAGCGAGTGGAAGCTCAGTGTAGGTGTTTCTAATAAAGTGGCCAGCAAGTGGAAGCCCAATGTAGGTGTTTCTAATAAAGTGGCCAGCAAGTGGAAGCCCAATGTAGGTGTTTCTAATAAAGTGGCCAGCGAGAGGAAGCACAAGGTAGGTGTTTCTAATAAAGTGGCCAGTGAGAGGAAGCACAAGGTAGGTGTTTCTAATAAAGTGGCCAGTGAGAGGAAGCACAAGGTAGATGTTTCTAATAAAGTGGCCAGCAAGTGGAAGCACAAGGTAAGTGTTTCTAATAAAGTGGCCAGCGAGTGGAAGCTCAGTGTAGGTGTTTCTAATAAAGTGGCCAGCAAGTGGAAGCACAAGGTAGATGTTTCTAATAAAGTGGCCAGCGAGTGGAAGCTCAGTGTAGGTGTTTCTAATAAAGTGGCCAGCAAGTGGAAGCCCAATGTAGGTGTTTCTAATAAAGTGGCCAGCGAGTGGAAGCTCAGTGTAGGTGTTTCTAATAAAGTGGCCAGCAAGTGGAAGCCCAATGTAGGTGTTTCTAATAAAGTGGCCAGCGAGTGGAAGCTCAAGGTAGATGTTTCTAATAAAGTGGCCAGCGAGTGGAAGCTCAGTGTAGGTGTTTCTAATAAAGTGGCCAGCAAGTGGAAGCCCAATGTAGGTGTTTCTAATAAAGTGGCCAGCGAGTGGAAGCTCAATGTAGGTGTTTCTAATAAAGTGGCCAGCAAGTGGAAGCCCAATGTAGGTGTTTCTAATAAAGTGGCCAGCGAGTGGAAGCTCAGTGTAGGTGTTTCTAATAAAGTGGCCAGCGAGTTCCCTATTTTTACCCTTAACTTCAAGGCAGGAGCAGGTGTCTCCAAACATTTGGACATGTACCGCATGTCATACACACATACAATATGTCCAAATGTTTGTGGACACCCCTTCTAATGAATGCATTTAGCTACTTTTCTGCATATTGCTGACACATATGTGCAAATGCACACACACACACACACACACACAAAGCTTGTATAAAGAAGCACTGCCAATAGAATAGGACTCTCTGGAGCAGATCAACCTGATGCACCTATCGGCACCATACTGCCTAATGCCAGGCGTGGGCTATAGAGGGGCATAAAGCCCCCCGGCACTGAGCTGTGAAGCAGTGGAAGAACTGTGTTCTCTGGAATGATGTCAGGGTCGGCGCTCTTGTCGCTGAATGCAATCAAACCCTCACAGCAATGCTCCTCCAAAAACTATCAGAAAGCCTCGCCTTCTTCCCTGGACAGTAGAGAGAGAAACTCTTGATTTCAGAGCAGGTGTCCCAATACTTTTGTCCATATAGTGTTATACCTATGTTGGACATTAAGGGAGGGCCGTTATACGACCTCTCTTTCTGCCTTAAAATTAAAAACAGGCTGACAGTGACAGGCGTCACTGTGCCTGCAAGACTCATATATGCAAATGAGCTCTGTTCTGATTGGCTGCCCTCATTCGAAAAAAGCACTGTACATCCCCAAACCCATAAACCTCATACTCATACCTCATACCCACTCCGCTGTCTTTGTTGGTGGTGGTGGTGTGTGCAAGTGTGTGTATGTGTGTATGTGTGTGCAGACGCTCACACACACACACACACACACACACACACCGAGCATTACTACACCACACCGCTGATTAATCAGTAAGCTATAGGCTGAGACGAAGTTCCCAACCTGTGAGTCACACGACGGCCCTTGAGCGGCCTCAATCTGCACGCTCCGCCACTGACGCACAAGCCGTTAATACACCCCCCACCACCACACACACACACACACCTCTCACACACTCTCATTCATGTAAACCCAGACACCGAGACAAACAAGCACACACGCTCTCACTTTAAGAAGATGTAGAAGTGGAACTGTGGAGGTCATGATCAGGTGTCCCAATACTTTTGTCACATGATGTGTGTTGGATATAAGGCAATCCTAAGGGAATCCCATATATATAAACCTCCCAGCTCTTCAAACCCTTGACCACCAAACGCCAGCTGGACCATCCTAAGGGAGGGTGGACACCTTCAGTGTATTGCTGACTCATCACTTAGAGAAGGGGTGGTGGGGGTGATCTACAGACTGTGTGCAAGACCAATGGGCCAGAGGAGCTCCCCTATTGGTTAGGACTTCAGGAGCTGGACCGAAGGCCCGAAGTCCAAGATTGACCACCAGCTCAATCAGTTAGGCATGCTCTGAATTTCCACTCCCCTCTAGGCCTTTCCGGACCCTTCACGGTTTACCCAGCTATACCTCGCCTGTCCAAAAGTTTGTGGACACCCCTTCTAATGAATGCACTCTGAGCCTGAGCGGAGGGCCTAGCTCTAATAGTCGCGGTTGGGTGCGTGTGTGTGTGTTGTGTGTGTTGATGTAATCTTGTGTGTGTGTGTGTGTGTGTGTTCTATAGCCCTGTCCTGGAGAGTGACACACACTTTATGACCAGATGACACAGCAGCTTCTCAGGACAGCGTCTCCTTTTTAAAATCATGATTCTATATCTACCACTTCTGCTTTCAACGGCCCCCCGGGAGTTCCCCTATATTCCCAACCCCCCTCTCTCTCTCTCTCTCTCTCTCTCTCTCTCTCTCTCTCTCTCTCGTGCACTCTCGTGCACTCTTGTGCACTCTCATTGTCAGCTTGTGTAAATATTATCTGTCTGTCTCTCTCCGTCGCTTTGCGATTTGCTTTCTGAAATTTTTGTCTCCGAATCATCGGCCCCACCGAGTCCACCCAGTTTATCTGGACATGCTTCCGACCCGCATGGTCAGAGAGAGTGTGTGTGTGTGTGTGTGTTTGTGTGTGTGTGTGGGGGGTGTATTTTGTCTTACCAGCTGGTTTAGTCTCTGGGTCTGTTCCTGTATGTCTGCAGCTTCACCATTTGCCATTTTTTGCTGGAGTGGAGCTGGTTGACCAGTATACCAGTGTCCAAAAACCCACAAATGCTGGTTTATACTGGTCTGGTACTGGTCTGGTATTGGTCTGGTACTGGTCGACCAGTATACCAGTGTCCAAAACACCACAAATGCTGGTTTATACTGGTCTGGTGCTGGTCTGGTACTGGTCGACCAGTATACCAGTGTCCAAAACACCACAAATGCTGGTTTATACTGGTCTGGTACTGGTCTGGTATACTGGTCTGGCTCACCAGTGAAGTTTCTGTCACTCAACTAGCATTGAACTGAACACTGTGTGTTTTTCCTTTGGGGGGGGTGTATGCCACCACAAATATTCTATGAATACTGATGACTCACACATATGTATACACACACACACACACACACACACACACACTCACACACACACACACACTCACAAACAGGTCCACCTGCTATCTCAGCAGAATCCCTCAGGCCTAACAATGCTTTCATATCTCTCTCACACTTCTCCTATTTTCTCATGCTTTCTCAACTCAGTTCCCAGTAACAGACTGTTGACATGTGTGTGTGTGTGTGTGCGTGTGCTTGTTGTGATCGTCCTTCCCCTTTCACACACACACACACACACACACACACACACTGCACTGTAGCTACTGGTTTCCATATCATTCATAAACACACATTTCTCCCATTCACTCTTCCACATTCCTCTCACTGTTTTCTCACCCATGTCTCAAACCCTGACCACCACCAGTGACCCTAAACCTGACCTCCAGTCTGACCACAACCGCAGCCCTGCGCTCAACCTCAGAAACCCAGCAGACTGGCTTCTCTCTCTCTCTCTCTGCAGGTTGCTGGTTTTGATGGTCAAGCTGGTTTGGAAAGCTGGTCATCCAGGTGCAATGTCCAGGTACATACCCTATACTGGTCAGCCAGCTGTTTACAACTCTTGACCAGTATAGTGTCATTAGAGTGTCATTAGAGGTTGATGGACTAGCTGGTAGCTCCATCAGCATGACCAACTTGACCAAGCTGGTCTTCAAACTGGTCAAACTGGTTTGGTCAAGGTGATCATGAATCAGCGTGGTCAGACTGGTGATGCTGGCCAAGCAGTGTGGGCATGCTAATCCTGGTGATTAACCGCCATGGTCATACTGGTCAGGCTGGTTGATATGCTTGGTCATGCAAATCTTACTGGTCGACCAGTGGGGTCATGCTAACCATGCTGGTCAGGCTGGTTGCTGGTTGACTAGTGTGGTTATGCTGGTTGTCATATTGACCATGCTAATCATGATGGTCAACCACTGTGGTCATACTGGTTGACTAGCATGGTCATACTAGTTGACTAGCATGGTTATGCTGATTAGCAAGCTTGGTCATGCTAATCATACTAGTCGACCAGTGTGGTCATACCGGTCAGGCTGGTTGACTAGCATGGTCATGCTGGTTAGCAAGCTTGGTCATGATAATCGTTCTGGTCGACCAACAGGGTCATTCTGTTGATTAGCTAGGGCGGTCATGCTAGTTAGCATATTGCATGGTTAGTGTGGTCAGACTGGTGATGCTGGCCAAGCAGCATGGTCATGCTAATCCTGGGGGTTAACCACCATGGTCGTACTAGTCAGGCTGCTTGTTGTACTGGTCAACCAACAGGGTCTTACTGGTCAGTCTGGTTGACTAGAGGGGTTAACCTACTTGGTCATGCTAATCATGCTGGCCGACCAGTGGGATCATGCTAATCATGTTGGCCGACTAACAGGGTCATACTGGTCAGGCTGGTTGACTAGTGTGGTCATGCTAGTTAGCATACTGGTCATGCTAATCATAATGGTCGACCAGTGTGGTCATACTGGTTGGCTAGCATGGTTGTGCTGGTTAGCGAGCTTGGTCATGCTAATCCTGCTGGTCGACCAACACGGGCATGTGAATAAACCCTAACCAGTGTGGTTATACTGGTGATACTGGTTGGCCGTGCTGGTTGGGTTGGTCTGCTGCAGGTCTGCGAGGGGCTCGGCTCTCTCCCCGTGTCTCTCTGGCAGGATGTGAAGGAGGAACAGGCCGCGTGTTTCCTCTCGGCTCCAGAGGCTTTGCAGAAGTGAAAAGCGCTCGGACAGCTTCTCCTCCGCTTCCTCCCTGCCTCCATTCTTCCGAGGAAGGAGGCGAGGGAGCGGCAGGGCACGCGGGGAATAACTGCTGCTCCGCCGAACGCTCACATGAAGAGAAAAGAGGAACGGCTCCCTGGGGCTCTAAATAAAGTCCTGGACTTTCTGGAAGTGTTTTGAAACGCTGTTGTGAAAGAAGGTCCTCATCAGCAGACTGTGTTTATTTGGGTTGCTCTGGTTGCCATAGAG
The DNA here is from genome assembly GCF_030463535.1 of Salminus brasiliensis. NCBI lineage: Eukaryota > Metazoa > Chordata > Actinopteri > Characiformes > Bryconidae > Salminus > Salminus brasiliensis. The sequence goes on along the minus strand of NC_132902.1, from coordinate 2,210,233 downwards.
GATCTGCTGTTAAAGCAGGACGACGCTCGAGCCACCCAAACACCAAACACCACCGTCCAGAATACCGGCCACTTTATCGGAAACACCCACCTTGTGCGTCCACTCGCTGGCCACTTTATCGGAAACACCCACCTTATGCTTTCACACACTGGCCACTTTATCAGAAACACCTACCTTGTGCTTTCACTCGCTGGCCACTTTATCGGAAACACCCACCTTGTGCTTTCACACACTGGCCACTTTATTGGAAACACCTACCTTGTGCTTTCACTCGCTGGCCACTTTATCGGAAACACCCACCTTGTGCTTTCACACACTGGCCACTTTATTGGAAACACCTACCTTGTGCTTCCACTCGCTGGCCACTTTATCGGAAACACCTACCTTGTGCTTCCACTCGCTGGCCACTTTATCGGAAACACCTACCTTGTGCATCCACTCGCTGGCCACTTTATCGGAAACACCTACCTTGTGCGTCCACTCGCTGGCCACTTTATTGGAAACACCTACCTTGTGCTTCCACTCGCTGGCCACTTTATCGGAAACACCTACCTTGTGCGTCCACTCGCTGGCCACTTTATCGGAAACACCTACCTTGTGCTTTCACGGGCTGTTCTGAGCACAGCAGCAACACTGGTATGCTTTTGTGTGTGTATGTGTGTGTGTGTGTGTGTGTGTGTGTCTGTATGTATGTGTGTGTGTGTGTGTGTGTGAGTAGCCCTTGTATTAGGCACAGTGGCCAGGGTCACTCGGTTCAGAGTGTGAAAACCAACCAAAAATATCCAGCCAAGAGTGACTCTGTGGTCAGAGACTGACCGCTGATGACGGGTGAGAGGAAACTGGGCATCAACAGATGAGCTACAGTCTTGAACAGAACACCAGCAAGGTGTTTCCAATAAAGTGTCCAGTAGGTTGAAACTGATGGTAGGTGTTTCTAATAAAGTGGCCAATGATTCATTTGGGCCAAAGAAATGCTGGCCCAAACAGAATTCTGGCTCAAATGAAAGCTGCTTGAAACAAAATTGTGGCCCAATGCTGGTCCAAACAGAACAACAGAATTGTGGCCCAAATACTGTTGGCCCAAATAGAACCGTGGCTCAAATGAATGCTGGACCAAACAGAATTGTGGCTCAACCAATGCTGGCCCAAACAGAACCATGGCCCAAATGAATGCTGGCCCAAACAGAACAGTGTCTCAAATGAATCCTGGCCCAAACAAAACCATGGCCCAAATGAATTCTGGACCAAACAGAATTGTGGCCCAAATGAATGCTGGCCCAAACAGAATTCTGGCCTAAAACAATTCTGGACCAAATGGAAGCCTGGCCCAAATGAATGCTGGCCCAAACAGAACAGTGGCCCAAATGAATGCTGGCCCAAACAGAACAGTGGCCCAAATGAATGCTGGACCAAACAGAATTCTGGCCTAAAACAATTCTGGACCAAATGGAAGCCTGGCCCAAATGAATGCTGGCCCAAACAGAACAGTGGCCCAAATGAATGCTGGCCCAAACAGAACAGTGGCTCAAATGAATGCTGGACCAAACAGAATTGTGGCTCAACCAATGCTGGCCCAAACAGAACCATGGCCCAAATGAATGCTGGCCCAAACAGAACAGTGTTTCAAATGATTCCTGGCCCAAACAAAACCATGGCCCAAATGAATGCTGGCCCAAACAGAACAGTGGCCCAAATGAATGCTGGCCCAAACAGAACAGTGGCCCAAATGAATGCTGGACCAAACAGAATTCTGGCCCAAAACAATGCTGGCCCAAATAGAGCCGTGGTCCTAAAAAAATGCTGGCCCAAACAACACAGTGGCCCAAGTGGTCCAGTAAGTCTGGTTCAGAAGTGACCGTCAGTATCAGTGGTGAGAACACACTCCACATCAGCGCTGCCACGGAAACAATGAAAACACAAAGTGAGTTCAGAGCGCTCAGAGCAAAGTTACGCAAGAACGCAGGTGCTACTGTTTAACAGTCTTATCTAACAATCACTCACACTCACACACACTCACACACACACACTTAACACACACACTCAACACACACACTCAACACACACCTCAGGCTCGGTGGTGCATGCTTTTCCATGCAGGTTGGAAAACATGAACATAATGTTCATAATAAAGAGGATTTCTGTTTGTGTCGGCAGTGTGTGTGTGTGTGTGTTTTGGTAGTGTGTATGTATGTGTGTGTGTGTGTGTGTGTGAGGTGGGGGACAACAGATCATGGAGGGGAAGTGAGGACACACCGGAAAAAAACAACTATTAGTCACTCACTGACCACCAGGACGACAGATACAGACCCTCAAAACCTGCTTACGACTGTGTGTGTGTGTGTGTGTGTGTGTGTGTGTGTGTACAGATATGTATTTGGGTCCAGAGTGTTTTCGACCCCTTGGAACAGGAAGCAGTACCTAGCGACTAGATGAAAACACAGGAAGTCCAAACTGCGTTCCTCACATTCCAGCATTGTCTCAACGCACGCACGCACACACACACACACACACACACACACACACACTTCAGGAGACTGACCATCGCACACGCAAAAATGTGCAAGACAATAGCTCTCACACACACACAGCGCTGGCTATGAAGACAAACATCAGAAAAGTGTGTATCCATAGAACAGTGTGTCCAAAGACAGGCCGCATAAGCATTTATGCCATCTTCACACACACACACACACACACACACACACACAATGAACGCAATCAGAACCCTGGGCCATAAAGCCGAACAGAACTATGGCCCAAAATAATCTAGGCCAAAACCAAACCATGCCCCCAAACTAAATGTCTCAAATAAATGCAGATCCAAACAGAACCAAACAGAACCATGGCCCAAAATAATCCAGACCCAAACAGAACAGCGGCCCAGACTAATGCTGGCCCAACGAGAACTGTGGTTAAAGTAATTAAGAAATGTGGCCCAAACCAATGCTGGTCCAAACAGAACCATGGCCCAAATGAATGCAGAACCAAACAAACTTTGTGGCCCAAATACATTCTGGACCAATCAGAATTGTGGCCCAAATGAATGCTGGCCCAAACAGAACAGTGGCCCAGACTAATGCTGGCCCAAAGAGAACTGTGGTCAAAGTAATTAAGAAATGTGGCCCAAACCAATGCTGGCCCAAACAGAACCATGGCCCAAATGAATGCAGAACCAAACAAACTTTGTGGCCCAAATACATTCTGGACCAATCAGAATTGTGGCCCAAATGAATGCTGGCCCAAACAGAACAGTGGCCCAGACTAATGCTGGCCCAAAGAGAACTGAGGTCAAAGTAATGGTCAAAGTAATTGTGAACAATGGCCCAAACTAGTGCTGGCCTAAACAGAACCATGGCAAAAGTAAATGCTGGCCCAAACAGAACCATGACCAAAATAAATGCTGTCCCAAACACAAATGTGGCCCAAACCAATGCTGGACCAAATAAATGCTGGACCAAATAAATGCTGGACCAAACAGAATTGTGGCCCAAATGAATTCTGGCCCAAACAAAACAGTGGCCCAGACTGATGCTGGCCCAAAGAGAACTGAGGACAAAGTAATAGAGAAATGTGGCCCAAACCAATGCTGGCCCAAATGAAGGCTGGCCCAAACAGAACAGAGGCCCAGACTAATGCTGGCTCAAAGAGAACTGTGGTCAAAGTAATGGTCAAACTAATTGTGAACAATGGCCCAAACTAGTGCTGGCCCAAACAGAACCATGGCCAAAATAAATGCTGGCCCAAACACAGTTGTGGCCCAAACCAATGCTGGCCCAAACAGAACCATGACCTAAATGAATGCTGGCCTAAAAAGAACTGTGCTCAAAGTCATTGTGAACTGTGGCCCAAATGAATTGTGGCCCAAACAGAACCATGACCCAAATGAAGTGTGGCCCAAAAGCATTACATACTTAAGATGTAGAAAAAGCCACCCTTCATATCAGTGTAGGCCGAAACAAAGCCCTGGTCTAAATCAATAGCACCAGCACCAGTAAAAATCTGTCCCAGTCAGAACTTTGGCCCAAAGAAACACTGGACTAAAACTAGGTCTAACTAAGTGAAGAACTAGCCCAGAAAGCGGATCACAGAATCGGGTGGCGGGAGTTTGGCTGTGGGATATGCGAGACAGATGATGGCATGTGGGAATTTTCTCACTCAGAAATAGCTCAGCGTCACCAGTGGTGCCTGAAGGCAGAACGGTGGGTGAATTGTGAAAGCAGGAGGCGTTGACTGGTTGACATCACAGCGATGAGCTAGTGCTTCGGGTTAATCACCAACATCCTCATTTAGTTCTGTGTTATCCGTCATTTCCTTCGTTATCTTCCTTACTTCTCCTAAAATCGCAGTCAGGGAGGAGCTGAAAGCACACCCTGTCCGAACGGAGGCGCAGACATTCCCGTAGCGTGGAAATAAGCTAACGATGTTCCATATTGTGGACTTGCATAACCACATCATCCCCTCCAGTGTCCCTGTGTCTCTCACCTCTGAGTCTCTCTCTCTTCTTTTTCTCTCAGGTCATTCCAGTGACGTCATTTTCCTAGAAAGCCTCTGCCCAGGCATCTGCCCAGTCAGCTGTGCTCCTAAATATGACTCCCACCCCTCCCTGCCCCTTCTTTCTGAGTTGAGTTGTTCCTGAAAAGAGTCGATTCTCAGATTTCCAGACAGTGCAGTCTCTAATTAAACTCTAAAAAACTCTAATGAACTCTAATCAGGTCAAATCTAATCCAATCAACATGTAGGTATAATTAAATGTATTCAGTATGTAACTCTAATTAACTCTAATCAGTATGTGTGTCAGTGCATAACTCTAATTAGCATGTAGTAAACTCAACTCTGATCAGCATGTAACTCTAATGATCTTGTAATTCTAATGAAGTCTAATCAGCATGTAACTTCTAATAAACTCTAATAACTCTAATAAACTCTAATAACCAACTTTAATCAACTCTAATCAACATGTAACTCTAATAAACTCTAATAACCAACTTTAATCAACTCTAATCAACATGTAACTCTAATAAACTCTAATAACCAACTTTAATCAACTATAATCAACATGTAACTCTAATAAACTCTAATAACCAACTTTAATCAACTCTAATAAACATGTAACTTTATTCAACTCTAATAACCAACTTTAATCAACTATAATCAACATGTAACTCTAATAAACTCTAATAACCAACTTTAATCAACTCTAATCAACATGTAACTTTATTCAACTCTAATAACCAACTTTAATCAACTCTAATCAACATGTAACTCTAATCAACTCTAATAACCAACTTTAATCAACTCTAATCAACATGGAACTTTAATCAACTCTAATAACCAACTTTAATCAACTCTAATCAACATGTAACTTTAATCAACTCTAATAACCAACTTTAATCAACATGTAACTCTAATAAACTCTAATAACCAACTTTAACTTTAATCAACTCTAATCAACATGTAACTTCAATCAACTCTAATAACCAACTTTAATCAACTCTAATCAACATGTAACTCTAATAAACTCTAATAACTGACTTTAACTTTAATCAACTCTAATCAACATGTAACTCTAATAAACTCTAATAACCAACTTTAATCAACTCTAATCAACATGTAACTCTAATAAACTCTAATAACCAACTTTAATCAACTCTAATCAACATGTAACTTTATTCAACTCTAATCAACATGTAGGTCAAATCTAATCTAATCAACATAAAGGTACAATTAAATCTAATCAGGATGTACTCTAATGAACATATAACTCTAATCAGTATGTGTATCCGTGCATAACGCTAATTAGCATGTAGTAAACTCTAATAACCATATAACTTTAATCAAATCTGATCAGCATGTAATGAACTCTAATCAGTGCATAACTCTAATTAGCATGTAGCATGTAGCTCTAATCAGTGTGCAATGCTAAATCAGTACGTAACTCTAGCTGGTATTTAATGCAGCATGCAGCACAGCGCCTCTACGACCTTAGAAAGTTCGCTCTGGCTCGGTGTGATTTAGTGTGATAGCTCCATTAGAAGTGATGAAGTGATCATTAGCGCCGGGGCTAATCGCCTCTTTTCCTGCACATGGGGTGTCTTGGTCATAATGAATGTGTCTGTCTCTCTCTCTCTTTTTATCTCTCTCTCTCTCTCACACACACACACACACACACACACACACACACACACACACACTAAACAGTCCTCATCAGTCTCTGAGTGGCTATATAAAGGCCCTACTCCATCACCCTACCCGCCAGAGAGGGCGGGACAGAGGAAGAGAGAAAGGGGTATTAATACTGCATACATTCGCTAACTTTAGCTCCGACTCGGAACCTGTGGAGACAATCCGAGATCTAATCTAATCTGTGCAAATTTTTTGGGTTCAACTGCATAATCTCCAGAGGAAAGCAGCGACCAACAGAACAGGGCGCCTGCCCAGGTCAGCGTGCCCGATACCAAGTGTGGGCGGGTGCAGGTTCGCATGTGCTTCCTCCCAAACCTCGACAATATCTTTTCAGACTGTTGCTAATGTAGCAGCGTTGGCACTTGGACAGTAGTGAACCACCCGGTAGTGATGTTGGATGAGCCCGGTAGTCGGGCCACACTAATGCCACAGTAGTGATGTTGAACGAGCCCGGTAGTCGGGCCACACTAATGCCACAGTAGTGATGTTGAACGAGCCCGGTAGTCGGGCCACACTAATGCCACAGTAGTGATGTTGAATGAGCCCGGTAGTCGGGCCACACTAATGCCACAGTAGTGATGTTGAATGAGCCCGGTAGTCGGGCCACACTAATGCCACAGTAGTGATGTTGAACGAGCCCGGTAGTCGGGCCACACTAATGCCACAGTAGTGATGTTGAATGAGCCCGGTAGTCGGGCCACACTAATGCCACAGTAGTGATGTTGGATGAGCCCGGTAGTCGGGCCACACTAATGCCACAGTAGTGATATTGAACGAGCCCGGTAGTCGGGCCACACTAATGCCACAGTAGTGATGTTGGATGAGCCCGGTAGTCGGGCCACACTAATGCCACAGTAGTGATGTTGGATGAGCCTGGTAGTCGGGCCACACTAATGCCACAGTAGTGATGTTGGATGAGCCTGGTAGTCGGGCCACACTAATGCCACAGTAGTGATGTTGGATGAGCCCGGTGGAGAGAGAGAACAAGCATGCACAGAAGAATATGTTGAGGTCAGCAGAACGAAAGGAGAGAAGAAGAGAGGAGAAGAGAAGAGAAAAGAGAAGAGAGGAGAAGAGAGGAGAAGAGAAGAGAAGAGAGAAGAAAAGAAGAGAGGAGAAGAGAGGAGAAGAGATGAGAGAAGAAAAGAAGAGAGGAGAAGAGAGGAGAAGAGATGAGAGGAGAAGAGAAGAGAGGAGAAGAGAAGAGAGGAGAAGAGAAGAGAAAAGAGAAGAGAGGAGAAGAGAGGAGAAAAGAGAAGAGAAAAGAGAAGAGAGGAGAAGAGAGGAGAAGAGAGGAGAAAAGAGAAGAGAAAAGAGAAGAGAGGAGAAGAGAGGAGAAGGGAGGAGAAAAGAGGAGAAGAGAGGAGAGGAGAAGATAAGAGAGGAGAACAGAGGAGAAGAGAAGAGAGAAGAAAAAGGAGAAGAGAAGAGAAGGGAGGAGAAAAGAGAAGAGAGGAGAAGAGAGGAGAAGGGAGGAGAAAAGAGGAGAAGGGAGGAGAAAAGAGGAGAAGGGAGGAGAAGAGAAGAGAAGAGAAGAGAAGAGAGGAGAACAGAGGAGAAGAGAGGAGAAGAGAGGAGAAAAGAGGAGAAGATAAGAGAGGAGATCATAAGAGAAGAGAAGAGAGGAGACGAGAAGAGAAGAGAAGTGAGGAGAGGAAAAGAGAAGAGAGGAGAAGAGAGGAGAGGAGAAGATAAGAGAGGAGAAGAGAGGAGAAGTGAGGAGAGGAAAAGAGAAGAGAGGAGAAGATAAGAGAGGAGAAGAGAGGAGAGAAGAAAAGAGGAGAAGAGAAGAGAGGAGAAGAGAAGAGAGGAGATGAAAGGAGAAGAGAGGAGAAGAGAGGAGAAGAGAAGAGAGGAGATGAAAGGAGAACAGAGGAGAAGAGAGGAGAAGAGAAGAGAGGAGAGGAGAAAGACAGCTGATCATAGAGGAGATGGGGTGCTGGTGGTAGGGGAGACAGAGAGAGAGGGCGAGAGAGATAAGGAGTGTCCTGGGTGGCAGGTTTGAAGGAGGCCCTCAGAGATGGGATGGAATGATGAGCGAGAGACAGAGAGAGAAAGAGGTGAGGAGAGAAAGGTAATAAATCCTGGGGGACTCCACCGTACACATCTGTTCCACAACACACCAGATGTAGCAAACGAGAGAGAGGGAGGAAGAAAGAGCGAGAGACATTAGACTGCAGGTACAAACATGTACGGTTCTTTGGAAGCCATTCCCTCACGTTCCACCACGATGTGACTGGAGAACCTCCAGGACAAAAGTATTGGGACACCTGCAACCTCATCCTCCAACATCCTGACCTCCCTAACTCTAGCTCTCGCCGCTGAATGCAATCAATCAAATCCTCACAGCAATGCTCCTCCACATTCTAGCAGAAAGCCTTCTTCTCTGGACAGCAGAGAGTAGACTCCAACAAAAATAGCAGGATCAGCTCTTTTTTCAATAGCAGGCGTCCCAATACTTTTGTCCAAGTGTTAAAGTTGGCTAAGGTCAGGTCAGTCTCCAATAACAATAACAGCTGCTTGCTGCAACTCCATCCCAACCCAAACCTTCATCATCATCATCATCATCATTATCATCACAGCAGTGAAGCATGGTGGTGGCAGCACCAGGCCATGCCTTCCCTGGACAGGGTCGAGTGGAGCAAGGGCGCCCCTTTTTAAATGCCCTTGGGCGAGGCGGATGAGCAGGTGTCCCAATACTTTCGTCCTGCACACAATATCGAGGTGTTGTGGACCAGGGCCTCCCTATTCACCAGAACCTGCTAAGACAACCCGGTCGCACTGCTCATGCTCTGCTCTTACTCGAACCCACGCCCCCGTCGTTTGGACTCCATACCCTGCTGTTGCCATGGAGAATAACACATATGCATGAGATCTGGCACCGAGTCCAGCTCCAGGTGCACAGAAGACAAAGCTGAACATCAAAAGCTGCTCAGTATGAAGTTCAACATACTCACACGGGGGAGTGTGAGAGTGTGTGTGAGTGTGTGTGTGTGTGTGTGTGTGTGTGTGTGTGTGAGAACAGAGTTTACAACTGCTGGGCTGAAAGTGACTCCCTGTCTCTTATCTCTCTTAGGTCTCCTTTTTCCTTAATGGTACAACCACCTCCACCTCCACCTCCATCCCTCTCTCTCTCTGTTTCGGGAGGAAGCCGACTCCTCCAGCTGCTCCCTCGCTTACAGACAGACCCTAAATGCCTGAAGCAACGCACACACACACACACACACCTACAAAAACACACTCAAACACATGCAGGTACGCACATACACAGAAAGGCATGCAGGTAAGCCATCGAGGGTCCTCCACACGAATCAACGTTAAAGTGAAATTTCATCAAATGTTCAAAAGTTCAGATTAATTAAAGGGTTTTAATGTAAACAAGGAGATCAGACTGGGTTTGGTGTGAAACGCTCCGTTCTGGAGAAATGCAGCAATTCAGAGAGGCTCACAGTGGTGGTGAATGGAACCAGATGTCTGAAGAGTTTAATGCTCTCTTAAAGCTCCCTCACAGCGAGTCATCACACAAAATGCTAATGGAAGCACTGTCTGATGCCCGAGACATCATTTTAGGCCAGTTTAGGGAAATTTTTGGCATGAAACGTTGTTAATTTTTTGAATAAAAGACATGCGGGGTGGAGGGATACATGCAGGGAGTTGTACAGAAAAGTAGTTCCCAAATTATTCTTCCATTATTTTACTAGCATTGATAATCCGTATCAAACGCAGTAGACTCGTGCTCAGCTTCACTGGTGAGTTTGGATGGTAAAGAAAATGGCCATATTTGTGTTGTAGTCATGGCAACCGACGTCTGGTCCCATTCACCGCCACTGTGAAGAAAGCTTGGTTGGTTCGTTTCGAATTTCACACTAAAATCTCGCTCTGAATGAAAGCCACTGAATACTCAGCTTTGTTCAACCTAAGCCTGGATTTTCACGTTTTTTTCTGGGCTCTGTTACCGCGGCAACCTGCGCTATGGCAGGCTAAGTTCAGGAATTGCACTCATACCCAGATCCCCGATTTTGCTGGGCTTCATGTTTCGAACTACTCCATCTGTTGCTACAACCTCCATATTCTATTACGCTAGCTTACGCCAGTTAGCAAGCTACATAGCTAGCAACAGCCAAGCAAAAGACAAGCAACGTGGTTCTGTCGGTCATGTTAACTTTAAGGTTTACACGTCTCAAATTAAAGTGCACTGCATGGCTAGCTGATTAGCATGCTAAGAGCGGCGAGGGCATGTTAAAGCACAGTATCGACGCCAACGGCGATGCCACAGCCATCCGTGGGCCGGGAGTCCCAGAGAGCATAACTGCCCTCGCTAATTCTGGGTGGCTAGGTCGTTTCCATGCTTGCTAGCCAGTGCAAGCGTATTTCTGATAATGCGACAGAATTAGCAGTTGGCTTTGTTGTTAGCTGGTAGCACAGTCCTGAAACAGGGCTGTAGCTTGACTATCTAAACCCAGTTAGATAGCTGTTAGCCACCATCACAAAACAAGCTAACCATAAGGTTTTGGGAAGCGGAAACTTCGCTAAGTACCCTGAGTTACTTGAGGGTGCTTTGGGAGATAAACCCTAGGAATGAAGGTCTGCAGGAGGTCCTACCCAGGGTTGATTACCCAAAACCAATGAAAACACCGCCTGCAGGTTGTTGGTTCGATATACAGGTCAATGCATTGCTTTAATGAGTTCCAACAACGTATTACATACATAACATGTCCAAATGTTAGCTGACCTCACTGATGCTATTGTGGGGCTGAATGCAATCAAATTCTCACAGAAAAGTTCCAACATCAAAAGAAAGGGAGGGGTAGAAACATTGATTACTCTTAAAACTCTTGGAAAGACACTGGACGAGCAGGCGTTAGTTAGCAGTCCACAAACTTTTGGCCATAATGTGCCTTCATATTTAAAGCTTCAGCTCAGTGGTGGGAAATGCAGTGTTGCTCCGCCATCTGGTGGAGAACAGTAGCACTGCACGGTCATTTCACTTTGGGCAGTCCATGTATCCATCATGCATTTCTACATTTTCCAAAGCGTCCCAGACAGCGCCGCCACTGGACCCGGGATTCTGCTGGTACCCGTCTGAGCAAGGCTCCAGCTGATCACTGGAGTCGGGAGCGAGGCACATGAATCTGCCGTGGCACAAGAGGTCCTCCACTCCCAGGGGTCCCTGGAGTCCAGAAGAACCTGCTGGAAATCTAGGGTAAGGGACGCTGAAGTGCCACGTGTCTTTGGCCTGGTTCTCTTTGGCTGACTGGGGAAATCCGGTCACGCAGCCACCCTCCCGGGACGGCAGGGAGGAGTGTGAGGAAGTGCTGCCGGCAGCAGAGGGCGCTGTTGCATCTTCGCAGTCCTGGTCACTACAAGGAACAAGATATTACATTATAGAATATGGAAACAAGGCTGTGTCTCAAATCAACCCCTAAGTTCCCTAAGTAGTGAGCTGATCCATTCAGGATGGACAGGAGTTTGGAGTTTGGACACCCTGCATGATCTGTCCCTAATGCCTTTTGTGTTCTTGTATTAGGGGATTTCCGGCCATTCGTCACTTTTTTTTACGTCTATCCACAGATGTTTAGATGTCGGGGGGATCCGTGAGGGCCATGGCAGAACCTTCAGCCTGGTCCTCTTCATCTTCTCATCTTCAGCTTTTCTACAGATGATGAGATCTTGGCTTACAAAAAAATTGTCTGGGCCACTGGCTGCAACACAAGCCCAAAGCATGAGGCATCCACCCCCATGCTTAACAGTTGGCAAGGTGTTCTTCTCATGAAATTCTGCTCATGGAGTTTCTTAATTAAACGACAAACTGAAGACACGGCTACCTGACAACTGCTCCCGAACCCACCTAGCGAAGTGGACCTACCCAAAAAAATGACCCCGCAGGCTCAACCCAGAAGTTTTAGGACGTACAGGTCCCAGACCTCCCATAGAAGAACCTCTTTTGGATCCATAATACGAGTCTGAAGAACCGTTTAAAGCTCTGAAGAACCCGAAGAACTTGGCAAATTCAGCAATTCGACTCACGGTCCGTTGAGATTCAGCTGCTTGACGTCCCCCAGGACGCGCACTTCACTCATGCACGGGTTGTCCACCTCCGTGTAGGACGACAGGCGCTCGCCGCGGGCCTGCAGGGGCGGGGCGAATCACTCAGTGAGCATCATGTGGTTACAGATACAGAGCCCTGCATAGCAACGGGCTGAGCGTAGATGTGTAGAGAGTGAGGTAGTATAACAGACCTGGCAGACTGCCTTCAGCGCTGTACTCTGAAAAGGAGAGGGGAGAGATACCTCCCACACTTTCACCTTCCTGAGAAAGCGCGAGAGGAAGCGCGCGAGAGAGAGAGCGAGAGCGCGAGAGGGGAGAGACACAGGGGAGTTACACGGCGCACTAAACCAAGCCTGGCTGATGATCGAGCAGCTGCCGGCTTTGGAGCTGTAGCCACTCGCTAAAAGCTAGCTTTGCTTAGGTAGCTCGGCTACAGCTGTGTGAGTGTGTGTGTGTGTGTAAGAGTGTGTGTTCACCTGTGGAAGGCCAGGAGGGTGACGTACGTCAGGATCACAGTAACAGACACACTCGCAGCCAGGTAGAAGTAGACCCGGCGCACAGCTGATGCAGGATCTGCGAACACGCACCAACACATCACCATACGTGATGCACGTGGGCTGGGAATAGAGCTGAGACACGTGTCAGCGCTCTGCCTCTTACCGGGACGGGTGGTCCAGTGGACCGGTTCGGACCAGTCTGAGGGATATCCAGCGTACTTAGTGCCAGGGTCCATTAGGGAGCTCACGCTGCAGCGCACCTGAGCCACGTAACGGGTGGAGCCGAGCAGGGAGCGCTCCGCCATCGCATACACATTAGCCATCGGCTGGAGACGCACGGCCTTCACGTCCTCCTACAGAGAGAGAGAGAGAGAGAGAGAGAGAGAGAGATTTACAGAGACTGTATTACACACACACACACACACACACACACTCAGTCAAAAGGCAGAAAGGATGGTGTTACTCACAGGGGAGTGTGTGCTCCAGTACTGGAGTTCGGAGACGAGGCGTACATTGGGAGATTTAGGGATGGTCCAGTTCAGGTACCAGTTCTCATCAATTAACGCAACACTCAAATCCACTGGAGCTGCAGGTTCAACTAGAACAGAGTAATAATAATAATAATAATAATAATAATAATAATAATAATGATGATGAATGATGAATGTTTAAAAATGAACAATTATGAATAATAATATTTATTTAATTAATTAATTAATTATTATTATGATGATTATTATATTTTTTACTGTAATATTTTTATTTTAATAATAATAATTTAATAATTATTCAATAATGATAATATTAATTATTAGTAGTATGTGTATTATAACAATAATAATAATATAATTTAATAATAATGATTAATAACATTATTATTAATTTTTTATATAATATATATAATATAATATATATAATTTTATATAATAATAATAATAAATAATAACTAGAGGGAAACTATGAGTGTGATGGCAGCAGTGTTGCTGTCATATAAGTGTTGGTTGCTAAGGTGTTGCTAAGTAGCTGCTAAGGTGTTGCCAATGGTATAGCTGTTGGTTGCTAAGGTGTTGCTGAGAGTTTGCTAAAGTTTTGCTTGGTGAATGCTAAGGTGTTTGGTGCTATGGTCTAGTTGATGGTTGCTAGGGTGTCCCTAGGTGTTTGCTGAGGTGTTGCAAGGCAGTTGCCAAGGTGTTGTTAGTGGTTACTAAGGTGTTGCTTTGGTATAGCTGTTGGTTGCTAAGGTGTTGCTAGGTGGTTGCCAAGATGTTGCTATGGCATAGGTGTTATTTGCCTAGGTGTTGTTATGGTATAGGTGTTGATTGCTGTGGTGTTGCTAGGTGGTTGCTGGGGCATTGTTAAGTGGTTACTAAAATGTTGCTGGGCAGTTGCTAAGATGTAGCCAGGTGGTTGCTAAGGTGTTGCTATGGTATAGGTGTTGGTTGCTAAGGTGTTGCAAGGAGGTTGCTATGGTGTTGCTAGGTGGTTGCTAAGGTCTTGCTAGGTGGTTGCTAAGGTGTTGCTATGGTGCATATGATGTGTGTGGGTATGTGAGGGTGTGGGTGGGTGTGGGTGGATGGATGTTTATCCTTACTGTGTTTGTAAGACTTGATGACCCTGGTTCTTGGCTGTGGTCTGAGGTCTAACAGCAGCAGTTCAGCTCCAAGCACGGAGAACGAACACGAGAACCCCACAACAGCACCATCATCATCATCATCATCATCCAACCCTGCACAACACCTCTCTGAGCTGAGAGAGAGAGAGATACACACAGTGGTACATTTAGGCTGGAGCTGGACGGCTCTGGTCTGAGGCACTGGATTAAGGCTCGGTTTCTTTAGAGCGTGGGTTCGAATCCCATTGCTGCCACTAGATCACTACAGTGTGTATGTTCACAGCCCCTAAATCACTAGTGTGCATGTTCACAGCCCCTAGATCACTACAGTTTGCATATGTTCACAGACCCTAGATCACTACAGTGTGTATGTTCACAGCCCCTAGATCACTAGTGTGCATGTTCACAGCCCCTAGATCACTACAGTGTGTATGTTCACAGCCCCTAAATCACTAGTGTGCATGTTCACAGCCCCTAGATCACTACAGTTTGCATATGTTCACAGACCCTAGATCACTACAGTGTGTATGTTCACAGCCCCTAGATCACTACAGTGTGTATGTTCGCTGCCCCTAGATCACTACAGTGTGTATGTTCACAGCCCCTAGATCACTAGTGTGCATGTTCACAGCCCCTAGATCACTACAGTTTGCATGTTCGCTGCCCCTAGATCACTACAGTGTGCATATGTTCACAGACCCTAGATCACTACAGTGTGTATATTCACAGCCCCTAGATCACTACAGTGTGTATGTTCGCAGCCCCTAGATCACTACAGTGTGCATATGTTCACAGACCCTAGATCACTACAGTGTGTATGTTCGCTGCCCCTAGATCACTACAGCATGTATGTTCACATCCCCTAGATCACTACAGTGTGCATATGTTCACAACCCCTAGATCACTACAGTGTGTATGTTCACAGCCCCTATATCACGACAGTGTGTATGTTCACAGCCCCTAGATCACTAGTGTGCATATGTTCACAACCCCTAGATCACTACAGTGTGTATGTTCACAGCCCCTATATCACGACAGTGTGTATGTTCACAGCCCCTAGATCACTAGTGTGCATGTTCACAGCCCCTAGATCACTACAGTGTGTATGTTCACAGCCCCTAGATCACTACAGTGTGCATATGTTCACAACCCCTAGATCACTACAGTGTGTATGTTCACAGCCCCTATATCACGACAGTGTGTATGTTCACAGCCCCTAGATCACTAGTGTGCATGTTCACAGCCCCTAGATCACTACAGTGTGTATTTTCGTTGCCCCTAGTCACTAGTGTGTGTATGTTCACAGCCCCTTGATCACTACAGTGTGTATGTTCGCTGCCCCTAGTACCTCCAGCTCTCCTGATCCAATATATACTGCTATTCAAAAGTTTGGAAACACTCTATTAATACTTGTTATTTTACTCACGTTGCGTTAGGGTGTGTGCGGTAGCTCAGACTGTAGAGGACCAACTGTGCGAGTTCCCTCATCATCTCCCATCTGCATCTCACCTCACTCTTTCCATCATACACACACTGCAGGATAAAGGGGCCAGGGAGACTGTCTGATACACACACACACACACACACACACACATTTTAGTGTGCACACTTCATCATCAGAGTATAAGATCAATACACACTCACATGCAAAGCCACATGGACATGGAGTTGAGACTGTTGTGTGGACCATCTGAGACGCTTAGCTTAGCATAGCATAGCATACATGGCTGAACTTGACTTCTTGTCACCTTAAGCGATGCAGCAGCTACCTTAAAAGGTGCACAGGCAGCTGACCTGCAGGACCACTTAAGGTGGAATGGACAAATCTGAAGCTTCTTAGCTTAGCTTAGCTTAGCTTAGCTTGGTTTGCGCTTTTTAATCAAATGAATGTATTGATTATTGACCCCAAATTCACTCCAATCAAGACATGTTTGGTATCTGACATGTGCTTCTTTAATTTTACAACAGGAGGTGCTAGGCTAACGTTGCTAATTAACACTGGACTTGCTTCATAAATCCAACGGTAGCAACGATAGCCTAGCATGGCGTTCTAATCTTTTGTCATGATGTCACCAATCTTATCTTCATCATAAATGCTCTGGCAATCAAAGTACACCATAGAAACAACCTAGCAACAGCCTAGCAACAGTCCAAAACACCACAGCAACCACCTAGCACCTCCTAGCCATCATGTTGCTCAGTTGTTATTATGATGATTGCTAAAGTATTGCTAGGCAGTTGCTAAGGTGTTTTCCAGGATGTTGCTAGAATGTGGCTAGGTGGTTGCTGTGGTATTTTAGATGGTTGCTAGTTAGGACGTTGTAATTTGTGACGGAGACGAGACTGGTTTCAGTCGAATCTTTTTAAATGATTCAAATGACTGCTAGGACGTTGCTAGGTTGTTTCTGTGGTGATTGCTAAAGTATTGCTAGGCAGTTGCTAAGGTGGTTGCCAGGTTGATGGTTGCTGTGGTGTTTTAGATGGTTGCTTGGATGTTTTAATGGTGCACTTTGCCAGAGTGCCAGAGCATTTATGATGAAGATGAGATCGGTGACAGTCTAAGTCCAGTGTTTGTTAGCAACGTTAGCCTAGCATCTCCTATTCTGGACTATGTCTTGGCCAATCGACTGTATATGTGGTCAGTGATCAGTCACGATCATCCAGTCCTTTAAACCTTTAAAGCTGTACTCGCCTTTACTGCTCTTTCTCGACAAGATGAGGCTCCACCCACTGGCCTCAGGCTCAGACTCATGCACCAGGCCAGGCGCCTCTATCTGAGCTCCTCCCCTCTCCTCCAGTCTTCTACTCGTCTCCGCCTTCGTCCCCATCCTCCCGTCTTCCTTGCTTGGTTCAGATCTTTCCACCTCAACATGCTAAAAAAAAAATCATACAATAGACGCATGATTATTCATATTTATATTTGATTGACAAAGCAATTCTTAACGCTTGAAAGGTGGACATAGTTGCTAGGATATTGCTAGGCAACTGCCATGGTATTTGAAATGATTGGCAGAGGGCGCAAGTACACAAGTTAACCATAGGCGGTTGCTAAGTTGTTAAGTGAGGGTGGTGGCTTGAATATTGCTAGGTGGTTGCTAGGTTGTTTCTATTTGCATTTGGTGGTTGCCAGGGTGGTTGCTGTGAGAATACTGCTGAGTGATTGGCATGGTTACTAGGGTTTTGCTATGGTATATCTGGTGGTTGCTAGGGTGTTGTGATTGAACTGCTGAGCATGACTACAGGAACACACCATGCAATTTCACTGAAGACAGTAATACTATTTCCCATAATGCTCCAGCACAGCATATTTAGTGCATGTGTGTGACAGTAATATTATTACTACTACTACTAATATCTAATAATAATAATAATAATAATAATAATATAATTATTAAACATTAATAACTAGAAACAGAATAAGGTCAGATAATAATAATATTATTAGTAGTAATAAAATATGACAAGAATAAAATAAAATAAGAATACTATTATAGTGACAATAACAATTATTATAAAATACAATAATACTAATAACAATAATAATTACAAGTCAAATAATTAAATATATATATATATATATTGATATTATTAATAATAAAATATTATAACAAACATATATCAATAATCATAATAACTATTATCTTACTCATGTAAAATATAATAATAACAATAATACTATTGCAGTAAAAATAATTATAATAAAATACAATAATACTAATAGCAATTAGTATTACAAAAATGAAGAATAAAAAATATATATTTTAATAATATTAATAATAATAATTATTATTATTATAAGAAAATAGTAAGAATATAATAATAATATGATAACAACAATTCAAACATATATAAATAATTATAAGAAAAAAAAAATACTAATAAATAATAATAATAAAGCAGCAACAACAACAACAATAATAATAATAATAATTAGAAGAAGAAGAATAAAACATAATGATAATAATAAGTAGTTACATCTATATACATATATAATAATTATAACCATATTATTAGCAGCAGTATATTAGCTAATATTAATATTATTAGGCAAGCAGAGGGGTACAGCTGTGCCCCTCTATATCCTGTTGTGAGCCCCAGTAACAACCAGCAGTCTAGAGACGGCCCAGACGTCACGACCGGATCATAGATCCTGACTGTGTGTGAAATTGGGAAGTGAGCCGAGACGTGAGAGAGGAAGTCAGCCTCTATGACACCAGCTCCTCAATATCAGCACCCTCTGACCCTTTGACCCAGGCCAAGGCCAGCAGCGTAGCGGAGTACTCACGGCCCGCTCCCGTCTGGAACGTCCCGAGCTCGTCCAGGGGGTGAGATGGCGGTATGAGGGCTGAGCTACGGTCGGGGTGATCAGCGGTGAGGAGGGTTCAGGGTGGAGCCGACCGCGTGTCCGGCCTGCTGAGGAGGCACAAGGAAGACTGAGGGGGGGGAACACCAGATGTGAGCACTGTCCTGGAAGACCACCTCACTGCAGAGTGTACTGACCGTGCTGTGTGAGGCGGACGCTCTCGGAGAAGCCCGGGGAGTGTGGGGCATGGAAGAGGAACGTGTCGTCGAAGCCGATGGCGAACAGGACGGTGTTGTACCGGCACTGCACACGGAGCTTGTTCGCAGGAGCGCTCCGGGCCGGCAGGGGGTCCTGGAGGCACGGCAACTCACTGTGTACCACACAAACACAGCATCACGTGTCATCTGACGGGGTGCCTAAACTTTTGCACCTTGCATTAAGGTCCGATCGCTTGTGCTGGACTTTCTCACCTGAGGTCATGTGGGTTCCTGTGCAACAGAAGAAGAGGAGAGCCCGCGGCTTCCGTCCAGCTACATCGGATATGGGTGGCGTAGTCACTCCGGCACTCCAGCGACTCCAAAACAGGAGATGCTGGGAAAAAATAAAGTGGCCAGTAAGTGGAAGCACAGGGTAGATGTTTCTAATAAAGTGGCCAGTGAGTGGAAGCACAAGGAAAGGGTTTCTAATAAAGTGGCCGGTAAGAAAGCACAAGGTAGGTGTTTCCAATAAAGTGGCCAGGCCAGTGAGTGGAAGCACAAGGTAGGTGTTTCTAATAAAGTGGCCAGTGAGTAGAAGCACAAGGTAGGTGTTTCCAATAAAGTGGCCAGGCCAGTGAGTGGAAGCACAAGGTAGGTGTTTCCAATAAAGTGGCCAGGCCAGTGAGTAGAAGCACAAGGTAGGTGTTTCCAATAAAGTGGCCAGGCCAGTGAGTAGAAGCACAAGGTAGGTGTTTCCAATAAAGTGGCCAGTGAGTGGAAGCACAAGGTAGGTGTTTCTAATAAAGTGGCCAGTGAGTGGAAGCACAAGGTAGGTGTTTCCAATAAAGTGGCCAGTGAGTGGAAGCACAAAGTAGGTGTTTCCAATAAAGTGGCCAGTGAGTGGAAGCACAGGGTAGATGTTTCTAATAAAGTGGCCAGCGAGTAGAAGCACAAGGAAAGGGTTTCTAATAAAGTGGCCAGTGAGGAAGCACAAGGTAGGTGTTTCCAATAAAGTGGCCAGGCCAGTGAGTGGAAGCACAAGGTAGGTGTTTCCAATAAAGTGGCCAGTGAGTGGAAGCACAAGGTAGGTGTTTCTAATAAAGTGGCCAGTGAGTGGAAGCACAAGGTAGGTGTTTCCAATAAAGTGGCCAGTGAGTGGAAGCACAAAGTAGGTGTTTCCAATAAAGTGGCCAGGCCAGTGAGTGGAAGCACAAGGTAGTAGGTGTTTCCAGAAACCTGGTTTCACTCCGCCTCTCTATTCCCCCAGCTTTCCGCGGTAGCCTCCAGCCAGCCCAGCACTCCGCTATTTAAAGCTGTCACAGTTTGGAAGGAGATTGCGTTCGGATGTGAATAGCTTTACCGGGGGCGGAGCTGCCGTGATTTGGACATCCTGAAGCTCCAGGTGCCGCGGTGAAAGCAGGACTTGAGCACAAAGCCCAGAGGAGAAGTGCACTCCGCAGGGACCAAATGTGGGTCCCCATTCCCTCGAGTGGAGCGAGTGAACTGGATTAGGTGAAAATAAAGAGACGAGATGTTACATTTATTTAAAGTAGGACTAATAATTAACCACTTTATCATTCATATTAAATAGATGAATAAAATAAAGACGGCCTTGTCCTGGACAGGATTTTGTTGTAATCAGACATTTGTAATCAGTAATATTTGTAATCAGACTGGTCTTGACCTAGGATGCATTCTTTGTATTTGTATTCGGACTTGTCATAACCTCTAGCATTTGTAATCAGACTTGTCTTGAACTCGCTAGTATACTCAGACCTGCTTTGGACTCTTTAGCATTTGTAATCAGACTTGTCTTGAACTCCCTAGTATACTCAGACATGCTCTAAACTCTTTAGCATTTGTAATCAGACTTGTCTTGAACTCCCTAGTATACTCAGACATGCTCTAAACTCTTTAGCATTTGTAATCAGACTTGTCTTGAACTTGCTAGTATACTCAGACCTGCTCTAAACTCTTTAGCATTTGTAATCAGACTTGTCTTGAACTTGCTAGTATACTCAGACCTGCTTTGGACTCTTTAGTATTTGTAATCAGACTTGTCTTGAACTTGCTAGTATACTCAGACCTGCTTTGGACTCTTTAGCATTTGTAATCAGACTTGTCTTAGACTCGCTAGTATACTCAGACATGCTCTAAACTCTTTAGTGTTTGTAATCAGACTTGTCTTGGACACACTAGTATACTCAGACCTGCTTTGGACTCTTTAGTATTTGTAATCAGACTTGTCTTAGACTCGCTAGTATACTCAGACATGCTCTAAACTCTTTAGTATTTGTAATCAGACTCGTCTTGAACTTGCTAGTATACTCAGACATGCTCTAAACTCTTTAGTATTTGTAATCAGACTTGTCTTGAACTCGCTAGTATACTCAGACCTGCTTTGGACTCTTTAGTATTTGTAATCAGACTTGTCTTGAACTCGCTAGTATACTCAGACCTGCTTTGGACTCTTTAGTATTTGTAATCAGACTTGTCTTGAACTCCCTAGTATACTCAGACCTGCTTTGGACTTCTCTTGGAATTGATTGTACTCGGCTTAAGGCGTATTCGTTCTCTGACTTGATTTTGGACTTTTGTAATCAGATTTGTCTTGGACTCGTATGTGAACTTGAGCTCGTCTTGGACTTGGATTTGTAAAAAAAAAGAACCATGTTTTGCAATAGAGATAATTATGTTCACTCCCCCATTAAACAAACAGGGGTGTTATTATTGTTATTATCATTATAACAACAACAACAACAACAACAACAACAATAATAATAATATTAATAATAATAATAATAATTATTATTATTATTATTATTATTATTATTATTATTATTATTATTATGCAGATCTGGACAAAGTAGTATTGAACACACTGCACCTGTTAACAGAAAAGCTCCAGTCTTCGAATTGACCCACAGTCAAAGGTTGACTCTGCAGCAATCAAATGCCAACCTGCAAATGTAACGACATGGATTTCAGAAATATGTGAGTTTTAATAAACAAAAGTTACTGTGAAAAATTCCTGCCCAGCCTTTACAATTAATATGACTTTAGAAATTCATTGTTCTGGAATCTTTAGTATTTCTAATCAGACTTGTTTTGGACTCTTTAGTATTTGTAATTAGAATTTGTTTGGAATTGAGTATTTGTATTTGTATTTGTAAGTATTTGTAATCTGATTTATTTTAGACTCTAATATTTGTACTCAGACTTGTTTTGGACTTTGATATTTGTAATCAGACTTGTTTTGGATTCTAGTATTTGTACTCAGACTTGTTTTGGACTTTGATATTTGTAATCAGACTTGTTTTGGACTCTAGTATTTGTACTCAGACTTGTTTTGGACTTTGATATTTGTAATCAGACTTGTTTTGGACTCTTTAGTATTTGTATTTAAAATTAGTTTGTAATTGAAAGTATTTGTAATCAGACTTGTTTTAAACTCTAGTATTTGTAATCAGACTTGTTTTGGACTCTTTAGTATTTATATTTAAAATTAGTTTGTAATTGAAAGTATTTGTAATCAGACTTGTTTTAAACTCTAGTATTTGTGATCAGACTTGTTTCAGACTCTTTAATATTTGTATTTAAAATTAGTTTGTAATTGAAAGTATTTGTAATCAGACTTGTTTTGGACTCTTTAGTATTTGTATTTAAAATTAGTTTGTAATTGAAAGTATTTGTAATCAGACTTGTTTTAAACTCTAGTATTTGTGATCAGACTTGTTTTAAACTCTAGTATTTGTAATCAGACTTGTTTTAAACACTAGCATTTGTAATCAGACTGGTCTTGAACTTCCTAGTATACTCAGACCTGCTTTGGACACTATAGCATTTGTAATCGGACTTGTCTTGGACTTGATAGCACACTCATATTTGTTTTGGACTCTTTAGTATTTGTAATCAGACTTGTCTTGGACTCGCTAGTATACTCAGACCTGCTTTGGACTCTTTAGTATTTGTATTTAAAATTAGTTTGTAATTGAAAGTATTTGTAATCAGACTTGTTTTGGACTCTTTAGTATTTGTATTTAAAATTAGTTTGTAATTGAAAGTATTTGTAATCAGACTTGTTTTAAACTCTAGTATTTGTGATCAGACTTGTTTTAAACTCTAGTATTTGTAATCAGACTTGTTTTAAACACTAGCATTTGTAATCAGACTTGTCTTGGACACACTAGTATACTCAGACCTGCTTTGGACTTCTCTTGGAATTGATTGTACTCGGCTTAAGGCGTATTCGTTCTCTGACTTGATTTTGGACTTTTGTAATCAGATTTGTCTTGGACTCGTATGTGAACTTGAGCTCGTCTTGGACTTGGATTTGTAAAACTCAGATTTGTCTCAAAAGAACCATGTTTTGCAATAGAGATAATTATGTTCACTCCCCCATTAAACAAACAGGGGTGTTATTATTGTTATTATCATTATAACAACAACAACAACAACAACAACAATAATAATAATAATATTAATAATAATAATAATAATAATAATAATAATAAAATTATTATTATTATTATTATTAATATATTTGTTCTCAGACTTGTTTTGGACTCTTTAGTATTTGTATTTAAAATTAGTTTGTAATTGAAAGTATTTGTAATCAGACTTGTTTTGGACTCTAGTATTTGTAATCAGACTTGTTTTAAACTCTAGTATTTGTGATCAGACTTGTTTCGGACTCTTTAATATTTGTATTTAGAATTTGCTTGTAATTGAAAGTATTTGTACTCAGACTTGTTTTTGAATTGATAGAATTGTTCTCGGATTTGTTTCAGACTTCACAACATCTGGACTCTGCAGCAATCAGTTCACAACTCGCAAATGTATCGACATGGATTTCAGAAATACAAGAATCTTAATAAACAAAATATTTATTATCATTAATTACAGAAGAAAAACAAACACTTCTGAGAAAAAACAAAAAAGATTCTCTCTAACATGAATATAAAAGTAGAAATTCGTGCAGCGTTCACATCAGTACATTAGACCCTTAATATAACAATTTACTGATCAAAAATGTATTATTTTATAAATTATTAATAACTTAAAAGAACGGCACAGTGAACTCACCATCAGCATCAGAGCTCCCATGCTGAAGATCATACAGTAAAATGTCAATATTACTCTGCTCGATTCTTCTTTGGGAGCATGGCTTAGTTCCCGATTTATACATGACCACGACCACACACACACACATACACACACACACACACACACTCCAGCATGGTCATGTTGACCCTGAACAAGTTGAACATGTCTGAATTTTGCAGACTCATAAATAAAGACACGAGTTTCAGAACTGCTTCCCCTCCAGAGCCCGGTGTCCTAAATCTTCTTCTCAGTCGAGACACTTTTTAATGCATAAGTCATCAGCAAATTCCTCAATTTCCATACATTTATGCATAAATTACCACATTTCTTTAAATTTATGCATAATGTTTTACCAATGTCATTAAATTTACCCATAAATTTGCCCATAAATTGTCCCAATGTCACTAAATTAACTCATAAATGTATGCATAAGTTACCACCAATTTCATCACATTTACCCAAAAGTTACCAATTTCATCAAATACCTTACATTCATGCATAAATTACCACAATTTCTTTAAATTTACCCAAAAGTTACCATAATTTTCTTTAAATTTCCTTACATTTATGCATATATTACAATTTATTTTCAAATGTATGCATAAGTTACCATCAATTTCTTACATTTTCTTACATTCATGCATAAATTACCACATTACTTCAAATTTACATATAGGATACCCACAATCTCTTAATATTTACCTAAAAGTTACCACCAAATTCTTCAATTTCCTTAAATTTATGCACAAATTAACACATTTCTTTAAATTTACCCAAAAGTTACCATTATTTCCTTTAAATTTCCTTACATTTGTGCATATATTATTAATTTATTTTCAAATTTATGCATAAGTTACCACCAATTTCTTCAATTTCCTTACATTCATGCATAAATTACCACAATTTCTTGAAATTTACCCAAATGTTACCACCAATTTCTTCAATTTCCTTACATTTATGCATAAATGACCACATAGTTTTTAATTTACCCAAAAGTTACCATTAATTTCTTCAAATTTACCCCAAAGTTACCACCAGTTTCTTCAAATTTACCCATGTTACCATCCATATCTTCAAATTTATGCATAAATTACCACCAGTTTATTCAAATGTATGCATAAATTACCATTTCCACATCTTCACCATCATAGAATCGCATCAGAATCTTGCAAAGGAACATCTAAACAAGCTTGACGCATTTTGGAGACAAGTCCTGTAGATTGAAGAAGGTGAAACAGCGGCTGCAAGTAAAGCCATGTTTTAAAAAAGGGTCATATTTAATGAGAAGAACCCCTTGCCAACTGGTAAGCACAGGGGTGGAGGCCATCATGCTTTGGGTTTGTGTTGCAGCCAGGGGCACAGGAAACATTTAACTGGTAGCGAGAAGAATACCAGACGCCTGTGCCGGCCAACATCGCTTTGGTGGAGAGTGGTGAGGGGAGACAGCGCCATCTACCCACCCGGAGAGAGCCCGCCCTGTTGTGCTCTCTCAGACTCCGGCTGCTGATGGCAAAGCATCGTGGCTCGGTATTGAAACTGGCGACCCTCTGGCCGTAGTGGCGCCGCATTAGACCGCTGGGCCACCCGGGAGCCCTTCAGAGGGTTTTAAACTAAAATGTAGAAGGTGGAGGGATACACGCAAGACAAAATAGTCCCTTAAAAGACGTTCCACTACTTTTGCTAGTAGCTGAATTTCCATCTCAGGCTCTGAATTCAGATTTCAAACACTGTGTGCCACTCTTTTTTTGGTCCCTCCAGCAAGTTGCGATGTCGCAATAACGTGGTCCACTCACCGCACTATTTCCACACCAAACCTGTAAATCTGTAAACGCTGTCAGGAAACCACACGCTACTATACTGAGCGTACCGACGAACATGCTGGAAATCCTGCCGTACTATTACTACACACTCATCAGCAGCAAGGCGGTGTGCGGTTTGGGCCTCAGAAGCTCCACCCACACTCCGAGACGGAGTGTCAGCTAATCATCCCAGCTAACATGTCCATGTGGGGCCTGTATGGGCAGTAGCCCAACTTGGAACCAGAACGTTTGGTACAAGGGTTCCATGCCCCACATATGGACGCCCTCCAGGGTCATCGTAATGGGACCAGGAGGGGTTAAATATGGGCATATTGGGGCCTAGATGGGATCCATGTGGGATTGGGATGGGCTGTAACGACGGAGCCCGATTGGATCCTGGAAACAACAGATGTAGAAACCCACTCAGAGCCCATGTCCTCATGGAGCCCTCCTGGAACCTACCTAGCCCCACTTGAGCATGTTGGCTCAAGGATAATAGCAAATCTGGCAACCCCCTGGGGCATGCTGAAAATGGCATAGGCCACGCCCACACGTATTTCCAAAGCATGCTGGCCCCGTATGGGATGAGAGTACCCCAAAAACACCACAGAGGTTTAGTCTCAAATTACACTCTGCTCCCTAAGTAGTGCACTATGCAAGTCAGGAAATTAAGGATGCGTGCGGATGGAAGTCTTTCTGGTTTCCATAGCGACCCTGCATATTAAAATCAAGAATTTTCTCGAGCCTGGTCCTAGGAGTACGAGGGACTGCAGGGGGACCCTCCCTTCCGACACTTTTCTGATAGACCCGATGCTCCCCTTGGCTGCCTCCTGTAAGTGTACCAGTCATTTATTAGCAACAGGAAAGTTACTCACATAGCCACCTTTACACATTTATTATAATATGCAGATTTATTATGATTTATATTGTTATTATAATCAAGCAGAAAAGAAGACAATAAAAACTTTTTTTTAATTAACACTAATTAAAACCATAAATGATACACATGAAAAAAGTGCTTAACTGTGTTGTACATAAAGCTATTGCTTGTCGAATGCAATCAAATCCTCACAGCAATGCTTCTCCAAAAGCTAGCAGAAAGCCTCGCCCTTCTTCCCTGGACAGCAGAGACAGTTACTCCAACGAGAGCAGGATCAACATCTGAAGAAAACAATGAACGAGCAGGTGTCCCAATACTTTTGTCCAAACAAATATCAGACGTATTGTTGAATATTACAGAATTTCTATAAATGTACTTCTGCTCGGACTTTCTGTTGGAGGAGCCTGTTAGCCTGTTAGCCTGCTAGCTGGAAGTTATCCGGAGAGAGGTGTGAGGCAGGCCCGGTTGGCACCGCGGGCTGATGCGCTGCCGCTTCGGGCCGAGCCGTGTCGTGCCGCTTTGCCATCAGCAGCCGGAGCCGGGGATAGCACGACTGGCCGCTCTCTCTTCGGGTGGCTGCATGGCGTTCTTGGGCGAGGTTGGCCAGCACAGACGTCTGTTGGCTGGCGTTAACGGTGGAGCTGCAGACCCGACGCTTTGCCTGGCGATGCCACGTTGCATTGTGGTAGTTGGAAAAGAGGCGGAGCCTGGCTTTACATGTATCATAGGAGACGAGCGCTAAGTGCCCTCACCCTCTGCATTTTGGGGACACTGCTTGCGCTGGGGGGAGCTATGAACGGGTGGGTTAACTGGCAGCACCAAAAATTGGGAGGATTTTTTTATTATAATAATTCATATTTAAAAATTTGATTATTAATTAGAATTGATACAAAAATAACTTAAGAAGTTACTAAACGAGCCGTCATAAAAAACTTTTTACTGAAGACAGTTTACTGAACTTTAACTGGCACAGCACGTGCAGTGGAGTGTGTGTGTGCTGGGTGTCAGTGTGTGTGTGTGTGTGTGTGTGTGTGTGTGTTTGTATACATGCTCTGTCTCTAAGAAAACAAAGCGCTGATGGACAGCAGTTCTGCAGAGGGCAAATATTCTGCAGAAAGGAATCGAAAGAGGGAAGTGGGCATGGTGGGCACTGGCGGTTAACATACACAAACAAACAGACAGCTTAAAAAACACCACACACACACACACACACACACACACACTGCTTTTAACCCTCCACAGTTTTAAACTGAAGAACCTCCAAAAGTCCCTCAGCACACACACACACACACACACACACACACACACACACACACAGTCTTCAGTACTCTGTGTTGTACACGGACAGATCACTGGAATAGGTGACGTGCAGTTCCCATGGAAACTGATTGACAGGTCTCTTGACCGTCGACCCGCTCTTGCCCTCCCTGACCATCAGAGCAACGTCCTCGTCGTCCAAGATCCGCACCAGATCTCCTTCATTGTCTCGGTAGTTCAGAGCGATGTCCTCTACCTGGAAAACATCCCTACCAGACAGAGAGAGAGAACATACATAAATACAAAAATATATAAATATTACAGAAGAGACAAGATTAGATTTTCTCTTGTGGGCTCAATATATTTATTATCTTCTGGCCTATATATTTATTTATATATTACCTTCTGGTCTTTATTTATTATCTCATATTATCTCAGCCTCAGCACATGTAACCTCAATATATAATCTTATGACCCCAATATATTATCCTAGGACCTCAATATATAATCTTATGACCTCAATATATAATCTTATGACCTCAATATATAATCTTATGACCTCAATATATTACCCTATGACCTCAATATATAATCTTATGACCTCAATATATAATCTTATGACCTCAATATATTATCCTAGGACCTCAATATATAATCTTATGACCTCAATATATAATCTTATGACCCCAATATATTATCCTAGGACCTCAATATATAATCTTATGACCTCAATATATAATCTTATGACCTCAATATATTATCCTGTGACCTCAATATATTACCCTGTGACCTCAATATATAATCTTATGACCTCAATATATAATCTTATGACCCCAATATATTATCCTAGGACCTCAATATATAATCGTATGACCTCAATATATTACCCTATGACCTCAATATATAATCTTATGACCTCAATATATAATCTTACGACCTCAAAATATAATCTTATGACCTCAATATATTATCCTATGACCTTAATATATAATCTTATGACCTCAATATATTACCCTATGACCTCAATATATTATCCTGTGACCTCAATATATTATCCTGTGACCTCAGTATATAATCTTACAACCTCAATATATAATCTTATGACCTCAATATATTACCCTATGACCTCAGTATATAATCTTACAACCTCAATATATAATCTTACGACCTCAGTATATAATCCTACGACCTCAATATATAATCTTATGATCTCAATATATAATCTTATGACCTCAATATTTAATCTTACGACCTCAGTATATAATCTTATGACCTCAATATTTAATCTTACGACCTCAGTATATAATCTTATGACCTCAATATATAATCTTACGATCTCAATATATAATCTTACGACCTCAGTATATAATCTTATGACCTCAATATATAATCTTACGATCTCAATATATAATCTTACGACCTCAGTATATAATCTTACGACCTCAATATATAATCTTATGATCTCAATATATAATCTTATGACCTCAATATTTAATCTTACGACCTCAGTATATAATCTTATGACCTCAATATATTATGCTAGGATCCCAATATATAATCTTATGACCTCAGTATATAATCTTATGACCTCAATATTTAATCTTATGACCTCAATATATAATCTTATGACCACAGTATATAATCTTATGACCTCAATATTTAATCTTATGACCTCAATATATAATCTTATGACCTCAATATATTACCCTATGACCTCAGTATATAATCTTATGACCTCAATATATAATCTTACGATCTCAATATATAATCTTACGACCTCAGTATATAATCTTACGACCTCAATATATAATCTTACGACCTCAGTATATAATCTTACGACCTCAGTATATAATCTTACGACCTCAATATATAATCTTATGATCTCAATATATAATCTTATGACCTCAATATATAATCTTATGACCTCAATATATAATCTTATGACCACAGTATATAATCTTATGACCTCAGTATATAATCTTATGACCTCAATATATAATCTTATGACCTCAATATCTTATCCTGTGACCTCAATATATTATTTTATGACCTCAGTATATTACCTTATGACCTCAGTATATAATCTTGTCTGAATATCTCTCACATCCTCACTGAAGGTACGAAGCTAATTTAGCGAACAACTAACAGACAGTTATACAAAGTTGGTTCACAACAACTCCTTAACTCTCCCTTTAAACCCTAACAAATCATCCAAAAGGGCATCACGCAACCTGGACGGTCCACTGTAGATGCCGTGCTGATGCTCAGCTGACATTTTTTTCAGGGTTGGGTTTAGGGTCACATTTCGGGTATATATTTAGGGTAATGGGTTATATTTAGGGTTTAGGTTAATGTCGTCCAGCCCTAATCACAACGCGGCCCAGTCATCCTTCACTGCTGACCTTCAAATGCACAGACCAGGATTTGGGGGATTCCACTTTACTACTGCGGCACCAACTGAAGCAGCATCAGTAGAGCTTTTCTTTCTAAATCAGGGTATTCTTGGAAATTGTACTCGTGGTCAAACAAAAGCTTTGGGTTAATTTCCAAGAAATGTGTGTGTGTGTGTGTGTGTGTGTGTGTGTGTGTGTGTGTGTTTGTGTTTTGTGTGTTTTCTACAGAAGAACATATGCAGCTTAGCCACAGGGGTTCCAAACTTCCTCTTTAGACGGCTTGTCTGCTTGACCTTTTCATAGTTAGTAATCTTTCTCTCCTCGTAAAGCAAACTGCCAGACCTGAACGCTGAAGAGAAGCCCCCCACTCCCCTCCCGCTTCCCATTAAGCTCCTCTGCGCTCGGCGCCGCAGGGGGGTGTGGGGGGGGCAATAATAAGGATGATTACAAAGCCGGGGAAATAAATGAGCAGATGACAAATTGGTATAATAGAGTAATGAGCAACTGAAAACGAAATGAAGGCCGGCGAAATGAGAAAATAAATGAGAGAGAGCGCGAGAGAGAGAGAGTGTGGAAAGGTGAAAAGTGCAGAATGACCAGACTTAAGTGAGGTTTGTGTGTGTATGAGTGTGTGTGTTGTGTTCTACCTCATGCGTGCCAGAAGATCAGAATATGATGGCTGGATAGAGAGGTCTTCTTCAACACACACATCCCTGCAAAACAGACACACCATCAGATACTTCGTACTGTGGTAAAACTTCATAATAAAAGACCCCCCCCAATCGTAGTGCCGATACCATGTGCCGATACTTATATACGATATATATATACATATATACATAAATGATACTTGATTCTCAGGTATATTTCGATACTAGATACAACAATTGATTTTTAGGTAGATTTTTTTTAGTATTTGCTGATACCGAATATATATCGATACCAGATACCGATACTTAATTTTTAATTATATTTCGACACCAGGAACTAATACTTGATTTTGAGGTATTCGCAATAATCGATTTTTAGGTATTTGCCGATACCAGATACAATACTAGAGTTTTAGGTATTTGCCAGTATTTAGTTTTGACCAGATACCAACACTTGATTCTTAAGTATATTTTGACAACAGGAACTAATTCTAGATTTTAAGGTATGTGCCAATAATTGATTTTTTGAGTGTTTGCTGATACCAGATACGATACTAGATTTTTAAGTATATATCGTTACTAGATATCGATACTTAATTCTTAATTATATTTCGACACCAGGAACTAATACTTGATTTTACTAATACTTGATTATACTATATATATATATATATATATATATCTTATATTTATACTGAAGTATTTTTGTAAGTATTTGCTGATACCAGATACAATACTAGATTTTTAGGTATGTGTCAGTATTTTGTTTTGACTTGATTCTTAAGTATATTTTGACACCAGGAACTAATTCTAGATTTTTAGTTATTTGCCAATAATAGATTTTTAAGAATTTGCTGATACCAAATATAATATTAGATTTTAATGTATTTGCTGATACCAGATACAATACTAGATTTTAAAATATGTGCCGATTCCAGATATGATACTACATTTTTAAGTATTTGCTGATACCAGATACTATACTAGACTTTTAGGTATGTGCCGATATTTGAGTTTTAAGTATTTGTCGGTACCAAATACAATACTAGATTTTTAAGTATTTTATATCTTAATTATATTTCGACACCAGGAACTTTACCTTGATTTATAGGTATGTGCCATACTAGATTTTTAGATATTTGCAATAATTGATTTTAAGGTATTTGCTGATACCAGATACGATAGTAGATTTTTAAATATTACAATATTAGACTTCATGGATAGTGTCAATAATTGATTTTTAAGTATTTGCTGATACCAAATACAATACTAGATTTCTTTAAAGTATTTGTTGATACCAAATACAATACTAGATTTCTTTAAAGTATTTGTTGATACCAAATACAATACTAGATTTCTTTAAAGTATTTGTTGATACCAAATACAATACTAGATTTCTTTAAAGTATTTGTTGATACCAGGTTTGATACTTGATTATTAAGGATGTGCCGGTACCAGGCACCAATACTTGATTCTTAAAAGTATGCTGATATCAGATACCGATACCTGATCCTTAAGTATTTGTTGATGAGATAAATACACTGAAATGAGGAACCCACTACAGTAACGACATGCTGCTTAATCAGTTAATAAAACAGGGTGGATATGTTGAGATTAGGATTATAGGATCATAATCCTGCTTTGCTTGTCTTTCAGACCTGGTGTCTACGCCGCTCGGCTCCAGCAGATAACAGTGCAGGCAGCTGTAGGAGCTCTGAGCTCCTTCTTTACTCTTGGATCCTCTGCCTTCTTCATCCGAGTCACTCTCAGGAAGGGGTTTAATAATCTTCACAAACGACTCGGGGAAAATCCCAATCCGATCCTTAACAGTACCCTGAGAGAGAGAGAGAGAGAGAGAGAGAGAGAGAGAGAACAACAAACACATTAAGCCACAAACAAATCACAGACAATATTCAGCATGTACTGAGTAAGTACTTCGCCACTGCACCACACTGCCACCTGCTGCTGAACAAGGCCTACTGCACCCCCACACACCTCTAACCTGCGACGTCTCTCTTTTGACACAGCTGGTGTTACCCACTGTTTTGGGGAGATATTAGTGAGGTTTTGGGGAGATATTAGTGGAGGTTTGGGGGAGATATTAGTGGAGGTTTGGGGGAGATATGAGTATTAGTGGAGGTTTTGAGGAGACATTAGTGGAGGTTTGGGGGAGATATTAGTGGAGGTTTGGGGGAGATATTAGTGGAGGTTTTGAGGAGACATTAGTGGAGGTTTGGGGGAGATATTAGTGGAGGTTTGGGGGAGATATTAGTGGAGGTTTGGGGGAGATATGAGTATTAGTGGAGGTTTTGGGGAGATGTTAGTGGAGGTTTGGGGGAGATATTAGTGGAGGTTTGGGGGAGATATTAGTGAGGTTTTAGGGAGATATTAGTGGAGGTTTTGGGGAGATATTAGTGAGGTTTTGGGGAGATATTAGTGAAGGTTTTGGGGAGATATTAGTGAGGTTTTAGGGAGATATTAGTGGAGGTTTTGGGGAGATATTAGTGGAGGTTTGGGGGAGATATGAGTATTAGTGGAGGTTTTGGGGAGATGTTAGTGGAGGTTTTGGGGAGATATTAGTGGAGGTTTTGGGGAGATATGAGTATTAGTGGAGGTTTGGGGGAGATATTAGTGGAGGTTTTGGGGAGATATTAGTGAGGTTTTGGGGAGATATGAGTATTAGTGGAGGTTTTGAGGAGATACTAGTGAGGTTTTGAGGAGATATTAGTGAGGTTTTAGGGAGATATTAGTGGAGGTTTGGGGAGATATTAGTGAGGTTTTAGGGAGATATTAGTGGAGGTTTGGGGAGATATTAGTGAGGTTTTGGGGAGATATCAGTATTAGTGGAGGTTTTGGGGAGATATTAGTGAGGTTTTGAGAAAATATTAGTGAGGTTCTGGGGAGATATTAGTGAGGGTATTAGGGCAGTTTTGAGTCAGTATTAGGGGAGGGTTTAGGGGCATTAGGGCAGTTTTGAGGCAGTGTTAGGGGAGGGTTTAGGGGGTATTAGGGCAGTTTTGAGTCAGTATTAGGGGAGGGTTTAGGGGGTATTAGGGCAGTTTTGAGTCAGTATTAGGGGAGGGTTTAGGGGGTATTAGGGCAGTTTTGAGGCAGTGTTAGGGGAGGGTTTAGGGGTATTAGGGCAGTTGTGAGGCAGTGTTAGGGGAGGGTTTAGGGGGCATTAGGGCAGTTTTGAGGCAGTGTTAGGGGAGGGTTTAGGGGGTATTAGGGCAGTTTTGAGTCAGTATTAGGGGAGGGTTTAGGGGGTATTAGGGCAGTTTTGAGTCAGTATTAGGGGAGGGTTTAGGGGGTATTAGGGCAGTTTTGAGGCAGTGTTAGGGGAGGGTTTAGGGGTATTAGGGCAGTTGTGAGGCAGTGTTAGGGGAGGGTTTAGGGGGCATTAGGGCAGTTTTGAGTCAGTATTAGGGGAGGGTTTAGGGGGCATTAGGGCAGTTTTGAGGCAGTGTTAGGGGAGGGTTTAGGGGTATTAGGGCAGTTTTGAGGCAGTGTTAGGGGAGGGTTTAGGGGTATTAGGGCAGTTCTGAGGCAGTGTTAGGGGAGGGTTTAGGGGCATTAGGGCAGTTTTGAGGCAGTGTTAGGGGAGGGTTTAGGGGGTATTAGGGCAGTTTTGAGTCAGTATTAGGGGAGGGTTTAGGGGGCATTAGGGCAGTTTTGAGGCAGTGTTAGGGGAGGGTTTAGGGGGCATTAGGGCAGTTCTGAGGCAGTATATCAGAGTTTTAAAGTGCCCTCATTCCTCTGTATTTACCATGGATAACATTTACTCCGGCTCTCTCTCTCCTCCTCTATAGCTAAGTCTCTCGCTCCCACTCTCTTCAAGCTGCTGCTTAAATAAAAAATAAATGCCTATAAGTGGATCTCCCACGGCGACGAGCATCAGAGAGTGAGTGTAGTAGATAGGCCCACTTCAGACGCTGCACTCCTCTGCACACTCCCACATCAAACACCTGCACACTCGCCCTCTCCTCCCTTTCTCTCTCGCTCGTCCGCCGCCCGTCCACCTCGGCACTAATACCCAAACACAGTTCCAACGGCTGCCCAACCCATTCTACAGATGCAATACATACTGATATTAGGGATGTCCAGATCTGATCCGAATACATTAAAGCCAAGTATCGGCTGACACCGATCCGGTCCTGTCCGATCCAATCCGATTCCGAGTACCTTAATGCAGAGTATTGGCCAATACAGATCCAGTCTGATCTCATCCGAGTACCTCAATACTAAGGATCGGCCGATACTGATCCAGTCCAATCTTACTCTGAGTATTGTCTGATACCGATCCAGTCTGATCTGACCTGAGTACCTCAATACAGTGGAGTAGAGTGTTGGCCGATACGATTCAGTCCAATCTGGTCCGAATACCTTCATGCTGAGTATCAGCTGATAACCCACTAGTCTGATCTGAATAAACCCTAATGTAAAGTGTCGGCCAATACCAATTTAGTCCAATCAGGTCCAAGCACCTTCATGCTGAGTATCAGCTGATAACCCACTAGTCTGATCTAAATACCTTAATGCAGAGTGTTGGCCAATACAGATCCAGTCTAATCAGATTCGAGTACCTTAATGCTGACCATCAGCCAATACCAATTCAGTCCGATCTGAGCTGAGTTCCTTAATGCAGATTATCAGGTAATATGAATCGGGTCTGATACTCGTCCAGTCCGATCTCCTCAGAGTACCACAATGCTGAGTACCTTAATACAGAGTATCAGCCAACATCAATCGGGTCCGACGCCGAGTACCGTCTGATACTGGTCCAATCCGATCTGAGCTGAGTACCTTAATGCAGAGTATCAGCCAACATCAATCGGGTCCGACGCCGAGTACCGTCTGATACTGGTCCAATCCGATCTGAGCTGAGTACCTTAATGCAGAGTATCAGCCAACATCAATCGGGTCTGACGCCGAGTACCGTCTGATACTGGTCCAGTCTGATCTGAGCTGAGTACCTTAATGCAGATTATCAGCCAACATCAATTGGGTCAGACGCCGAGTACCGTCTGATACTGGTCCAGTCTGATCTGAGCTGAGTACCTTAATGCAGAGTATCAGCCAACATCAATCGGGTCCGACGCCGAGTACCGTCTGATACTGGTCCAATCCGATCTGAGCTGAGTACCTTAATGCAGAGTATCAGCCAACATCAATCGGGTCCGACGCCGAGTACCGTCTGATACTGGTCCAGTCCGATCTAAGCTGAGTACCTTAATACAGAGTATCAGCCAACATCAATCGGGTCCGGCGCAGAGTACCGTCTGATACTGGTCCAATCCGATCTGAGCTGAGTACCTTAATGCAGAGTATCAGCCAACATCAATCGGGTCCGACGCCGAGTACCGTCTGATACTGGTCCAGTCTGATCTGAGCTGAGTACCTTAATGCAGATTATCAGCCAACATCAATTGGGTCCGACGCTGAGTACCGTCCGATACTGGTCCAATCTGACCTCCCTTGAGTACCCCAATGCTGAGTACCTTAATACAGTCATGGTATCGTCCCGTAAGTCTGATAGTTAAACACAGGTGCGCTGATCCAGTCGATTGTAGCGATGTACAGCGATAATATTAATATTAATAATAATAATAATAATAATAATACGTTTATGAATCTGGACTTTTTACCTTTGCTGTTGTGATTGTGTCAGGTAAGAGTTTGGTTAATGAATGTAAAATGGATTAATTGAATTCATTTGAAGTATCGGTTTATTATGACATCATAAATACTTTATTAAATATCACCGGAATCCGTCAGGTTTATCGCCAACATTCCCAAACCTGTGCAGCCGGGCGCTCAGGCTCAGATCAGTGTGCTATGAAGCGTTTACACACTTTACACACTCCCATCCCGCCCTCCTACAAACCTCCCTCCCTCCCTCTCTCTCTCTCTCTCCCTCTCTCTCTTACATTCTTCCCCTTCCTCTCTCTCTCTCTCTCTCTCTCTCTCTCTCCATCACTCCCGCTCCCTCTCTCTCTCCTTCAGCTCACCTCCAGCCAGTCTGCGTTTACTCTCCGCAGGAGGAAGATCACGTCTCCAGCCTTCAGACTCAGCTCCAGTTTCCCGCTCCCGCTGAAGTCAAACACCGCCTACAACACACACACACACACGCACACATACACACATACGCACACACACACACACACACACACACACACACACACGGGCAGAGACAAAGAGTGAACGGCACGCGTCAAGAGTGTGAAAACGCACAAGGTAGGACACTGTGGTCTTACTGTAACTTTCTGATGAGGGAGTGAGAGAGGGAGTGAGGGAGTGAGGGAGTGAGTGAGTAAAAAAAAGGGGGAGGCAAAAAGTGTGAGAAAAAGAGAGCGAGCGAGAGGGCGAGCGAGAGTGTGAGCGAGACTGCGAGAGAGAAAATGACAGAAGGGGTTTGCATTTACAGTACTACAGTACTACAGTACTATTCATCCTTTGTACGCTACCTGTCCAAAAGTTTGTGGACACCCCTTCTAATGGATGCATTCAGCTACTTTGAGATAAGTTGCACCCATTGCTGACACGGATGTGCAAATGCACACATACACACGGCTTGTCTAGTCCCTGTAGAGAAGTACTGCCGATAGAATAGGACCTGAGGGACCTGATGAACCCACTATCAGCACCATGAGCACTGAGCTGTGCTCTGTGGAATGATGGATGGTGGAGCTCCATCCAGGACCAGTAGAGAACCTTCTTCTCTGGACAATAGGAGACTGTTACTCCAACAAAAGCAGGATCGACTTCTGTCTAATACCCTTGACGGGCAGGTGTCCCAATACTTTTGTCCATACGGTGTATTAAATCTAGCTCTTTGTCTTGAGTTATCTCCTGCATTTAACTGTACTGTGTGTGTGTGTGTGTGTGTGTGTGTGTGTTTATAAAAATAGTACCTCTGTGTTGCTCCAGAGCCAAGAAAAAATTAAAAAGTCCAGCAGAGAATAAAGGAGAGGAGAGAGAGAGAGAGAGAGAGAGACTAATAGCTGGATCAGATAGCGATGTGTGTGTAATATGGAAGATTTGTGTGTGTGTGTGTGTGTGTGTGCCCATGCCCTCCAATGTTCACTAAAACACTGCTTAATGTGTAGGATAATAACACACACACACACACACTATACATACTGAAGAGGACTAATGTATGAGTGAGTCAGTGAGTGAATGAGTGAGTCAGTGAGTGAGTGAGTGAGTCAGTGAGTGAGTGAGTGAGTCAAGCAGTAAGTGAATGAGTGAGTCAGGCAGTAAGTGAATGAGTGAGTCAGTGAGTGAGTGAGTCAAGCAGTAAGTGAATGAGTGAGTCAGTGAGTGAGTGAGTGAGTCAGGCAGTAAGTGAATGATTGAGTCAGTGAGTGAATGAGTGAGTCAGGCAGTAAGTGAATGAATGAGTGAGTCAGTGAGTGAGTGAGTCAAGCAGTAAGTGAATGAGTGAGTCAGTGAGTGAATGAGTGAGTCAGGCAATGAGTGAATGAGTAAGTCAGGCAATGAGTGAATGAGTGAGTTGGTCAGTGAGGGAGTGAGTCAGTGAGTCGATGAGTGAGTGAGTCAGTAAGTAAATGAGTGAGTCAGTGAGTGAGTGAGTGAGTGAATGAGTGAGTCAGGCAATGAGTGAATTAGTTGGTCAGTGAGTGAGTGAGTCAGTGAGTCAATGAGTGAGTGAATGAGTGAGTCAGTTAGTGAGTGAGTGAGTGAGTCAGTGAGTGAATGAGTGAGTCAGGCAATGAGTGAATGAGTTGGTCAGTGAGGGAGTGAGTCAGTGAGTCGATGAGTGAGTGAGTCAGTGAGTGAGTCAGGCAATGAGTGAATGAGTTGGTCAGTGAGGGAGTGAGTCAGTGAGTCGATGAGTGAGTGAGTCAGTGTGTGAGTGAGTTAAAGTGAGTGGATGAATATAATAAAGGGTTTTAGGCACAGACAGATCTGTCAGCACAGCACAGGAGGAAAAGCGAAAAGCACAGTGTTAGTGAAGAGAGTGTGTAAGAGTGTGTGTGTGAGTGTGTGTGTGTGTGTGAGTGTGTGTGTGTGTGTGTGTGTGTGTGAGTGTGTGTGTGAGTGTGTGTGTTGCGGTGCTACAGTAAAGAAGTGTTTTGTGGCTTTGTTTTGCTGGAGTAGGAGTGAGTAGGTGAGACGCTGTTAGATGCCATCAGCTAATTATGTCTTGGCAATTATACTGGAGTGTGTGTGTGTGTGTGTGTGTGTGTGTGTGTTGAGGCCCGTGGGCAGCGTGTGTGCCGAGTCTCAGGGACGGTGTTGTTAAAAGCTTGCGCTGCGTTCATTAAGGTGAAAGCCCACAATACACCGGCCCACTCTGCAGGACGCAGATGCATTAGCCTTTCTCTGCAGCCTGAAAAAAGCCCCTTTCACACCACCCTCGTCCTCGTCCTCCTCACCAGCCCCCCTCCACCCTGAAGACATCGCCGCCACACCGGCGGAGGCGTTCGGGGGGTTCACAGATCTGACCCTGAGTCCTCCGAGCATGCCGGCTACCCAATTTGCCTACTTCACCTTCAAGAACTTCAAGACTGTTCATTTGCTGCCTACTATGTAGATCCCACCCCACTGGCAGGAGCCACCGGAACCAGGTCATCAGTCTTATTCGCTTCAGCGGTCAGTGGGTGGGTTTAGCGCTGCGGCTGATTGGTGTTAAGTGGTCAAGTTCCTCCCCAGTTCAATACATGTAATGCTAATGAGCAAAGCTTTCTTTAAACGGCTGGAGGGAGCCCAGGCTTCTGCTGCTGGTTGGTTTCAGGACCGGCTTGTTCTGGACAGAGACTAGAGAGAACAAGCCTAACTTTAGAGGCTTTTTATAAAAAGCCCCTGATTCCAATTACGGAGTCGGCGACCTGCTAAACGAACTCGTTTAGCACATGCTAGCCCCCCGGGGAGGAAGAAGATAGGTCTCTTCGGTTAAACGAGCGACACACTTTCGGTTCGGGGCGTCCCAGGAGAACAGGGGGTGATATAACTAGAGGACCGGTTTGCTCCGGGGGGGGGGGATGCTAAAATAATAAAGCCTCCGCTCGGATCCCCACGGAGGGAAGCTTATTAATGTGTAATTACAATCCTTATGACTCCGGGACCAAGTGGCGACCAAATTCTGGAGTAGTATCTTAAAGTAATGAGCCAAAGGTCAGAGGTCTGGATGGAGAAGTTGTCTGAAGGTGTCCTGCTGTGGGTCGCCATGACCCTGGGGCTGGTCCACCGGTTGTCCTTCCGTGAAGCATTTCTGGTAGGTACTGACCACTGCATACCAGGAACACCCAACAAGACCTGCCTGACGTTTTGACCTCAAGTGAAGCTTCTCCGTTACAAACTGGTTCTTCTATGGCCTCGCTCCAAAATGAGGCCACGTCCAACATGGAACCCTTGGACAAACCTTTCCAGTTCCCAGTTACCCAGGCAGTTATACAGGCAGGCCCCACGTGGGCTTGTTTTCTGGGCCAGTACTGTAGACGGAGTGTCATTTCCACGCTATGTGATACGTGACCCTCCCGAAATCGCTGAAACCGGCGTGGCTAAACTGACTTTGCCGCGTTTCAAACCGTGTCGAAACAAGCCAGCTGCCCTCAGGAGCTCGACTGCCGCTGGTGTCAGACAACTCATTGAAATGCAGCGAGCGCAACTCCCACATTTCACGCACTACTTACCAGAGGAAGCGTTCGGCCCACTGAGAGAT
Source organism: Salminus brasiliensis (assembly GCF_030463535.1). Classification (NCBI taxonomy): domain Eukaryota; kingdom Metazoa; phylum Chordata; class Actinopteri; order Characiformes; family Bryconidae; genus Salminus; species Salminus brasiliensis. The sequence goes on along the minus strand of NC_132902.1, from coordinate 2,169,623 downwards.
AAGAGACGGACGCATCCGTCCGAAAAAGTCTGAAAAGCGGGCGACTGGCGTGATTTTCTTTTTGGAGCCCAGAAGTATCGCAGCGATCACGTAAACCAGGGGGCGCTAGTCGTACCCAGAAAGGGCCGGCGTGGCTGCAGGTCTTCCTTCCTATCAAGGAGCCGGAGCGAGCCTTGATTCCAACCCATTAACCGGGTCGCCTCGTAGCTTCAGGGCAAAACTGTAGAAGCAAAAGTCCAGACATCAAAGACAATTTAGCCAAGCCAGGTCTGGAGTCACTTGGGAGGTTAGGGGGTTCTAACACCCTTGTCTGTTGGAGATTGAGCACTACTTAACAACCACCGTTGGTTTAGCAGCTACCGGGAATTCTTTCAACGTGAAGCTGTCCATCCATCCATTCATCTTCTCGAGGGCTTCTTTACGGTCAGGTTGTCCGGTTGCAGTCGGTCCAGAGCCTACCTGGAATCAAGGGACGCAAGGCAGGAATACCCCCTGGACAGGGCACCAGTGCATCTCAGGGTCTTGTAAAGCTAAGAACCAAGAAGCAAATGGCCCAAACAGTTTAATCCCAGCTTAGGCTTTGAGTGCTTCATGGATTTTTATATTTCTGTACGGTCAACGGGATAGCTTTGCCCCTCAGCCAGGTCGGGTCAGATTCATATCAGTATGATATGCGGCTGCCGTTGTGGAAACGGTCCACCAAAAGCACACCGCCATGTTGGGACTGCATGCTGAGGTAGCCCGAAGGCCCCCGTCCAAACAGCTCAAGGCTGTGCTCAAATGTCGTCTACATAAACATTATCTGATAGAGTGGACAGTGATGTGCTGAGAGGCTTTCGGGAAACCCAGCCCTGGCTGTCAGCTCTCTGCAAAGCTGCCTAGGTCCTCTGAGATGAGACGGAAAAGTTTGTGGACACCCCTTCTAATCAGTGCATTCGGCTCCTTCAAGTTGTACCCATTGGCCTGGGTGGATCTACCTAAGGCTGAAGGCAATCAAATCTTAGCAAAGCTCCTCCAAAATCTAGTAGAAAGCCTTCGTCCCTGGACAAGGAACCAGCCCTAGTAAGGAGGACACTGTGCAGAGGACAGGATAACAGCGTGTAATGGGATTTAGACCTGATCTAAAGAGCATCTAATCTATCTCTAATGGGTCTTTCTGAAAGAGGGCAAGGGCACTTTCATCTGTGCGACTGTGGCAGGTCCAATAACCACGCATCCCCAGGAGGGTAATGCTTCTCTCCATCTCGGTCCCTCTCTCTCCCTCGCTCACTCTCTCTGGGTATGGCATGTCCCACGAGCGCTTACAGTACGCTATCACTGACCTGAGACTGAGGCCCAGAACATGATGTCCTAGGTGATTATGAAGAGCTATATTTTTAATACATGGGACGGAGATGGGTAATGCGGTTATGGGGTGGTGATGACGGGTAATGCGGTTATGGGGTGAGGACGGAGATGGGTAATGCGGTTATGGGGTGAGGACGGAGATGGGTAATGCGGTTATGGGGTGAGGACGGAGATGGGTAATGCGGTTATGGGGTGAGGACGGAGATGGGTAATGCGGTTATGGGGTGAGGACGGTGATGGGTAATACGGTTATGGGGTGAGGACGGAGATGGGTAATACGGTTATGGGGTGAGGACGGAGATGGGTAATGCGGTTATGGGGTGAGGACGGAGATGGGTAATGCGGTTATGGGGTGAGGACGGAGATGGGTAATGCGGTTATGGGGTGAGGACGGAGATGGGTAATGCGGTTATGGGGTGAGGACGGTGATGGGTAATGCAATTATGGGGTGAGGAAGGAGATGGGTTTTATAGGTGTTATGGGGTGAGGACGGAGATGGGTAATGTGGTTATGGGGTGAGGACGGAGATGGGTTTTATAGGTGTTATGGGGTGAGGACAGTGACGGGTAATGTGGTTATGGGGTGAGGACAGTGACGGGTAATGTGGTTATGGGGTGAGGACGGAGATGGGTTTTATAGGTGTTATGGGGTGAGGACGGAGATGGGTAATGTGGTTATGGGGTGAGGACGGAGATGGGTTTTATAGGTGTTATGGGGTGAGGACAGTGACGGGTAATGTGGTTATGGGGTGAGGACGGGATGGGTTTTATAGAGTTATGGGGTGAGGACAGTGACGGGTAATGTGGTTATGGGGTGAGGACGGAGATGGGTTTTATAGGTGTTATGGGGTGAGGACAGTGACGGGTAATGTGGTTATGGGGTGAGGACGGGATGGGTTTTATAGAGTAATGGGGTGAGGACAGTGACGGGTAATACGGTTATGGGACAAGGACGATGATGGGTAATGTGTTTTTTTTGTATGTAGATGGTGGTACTGAGTGGGGACAGTGATGGGTAATGCGGATATACTGTAGTGGTGGTACTATGGTGGTCCTGAAAAGTGCACTATGCTGTATGCTAAGTGTTTCTGATAAAATGGCCACTGCACACACACACACACACACACACACACACACACAGATAAGGTAATGTGTTTGATATGGTGTAAATGAGCGTATTGAATCACGCTGTCCTGTTCCCTCTCAGAAAGACTAATGTCCTCAGCTCTCATTCATTCATCCTCTACAACAGCCCCTTTATCTCAATCACACACACACACACACACACACACACCACATCCACCCTACCGCTGTCCTAAGCCCACAGGCTACATCTGTGTCCGTGTGTGTGTCGTATTTTAGTATGTCAAGGTCAGTATGTACAAATGAATGCTATTAGCAGAGCCATGAACTCTCCGTATTGTGTGTGTATCTCTCTCTCTCTCTCTCTCTCTCTTTCATGCACACACACACACACACACACACACACACACCTTGCCAACAATCTTCCTACCGAAACCCCTATTTCCCCTATTTCCCCTATTTCCACGGATCGGACCAGATCAATACAGCGACTCACTTCTATGCAACCGTTTTCCGACCTCTCTTTGTGCCTTATTTAAATGAGCTCTCTTCTGATTGGCTGCCTTGTATTGCCTTGTATTTAAACAGCAGTCCATGCGGAAACACGCCCATAACCTCTTTCCTTATCGAGGCCCCCTACTGGTGTAGTGCGGTAAGCTTGCCTGGCCAGGGAATCGAACCCTAGTCCACCATTAGGAAAGGCCAGTGTTGTCCCCACCCCCCCACCCCCCCCACGCGACACCATCAAGCTGGACTGAAATGGACTGTGGGTAGTGACAGGGGGATGCTGTTATCTGGTGAGGGGACACATCTGAAGGCTAACTGATGCTGTTATCTGGTGAGGGGACACCTCTGAAGGCTAACTGATGCTGTTATCTGGTGAGGGGACACATCTGAAGGCTAACTGATGCTGTTATCTGGTGAGGGCACACCCCTGAAGGCTAACTGATGCTGTTATCTGGTGAGGGGACACCTCTGAAGGCTAACTGATGCTGTTATCTGGTGAGGGGACACATCTGAAGGCTAACTGATGCTGTTATCTGGTGAGGGGACACCTCTGAAGGCTAACTGATGCTGTTATCTGGTGAGGGGACACATCTGAAGGCTAACTGATGCTGTTATCTGGTGAGGGGACACATCTGAAGGCTAACTGATGCTGTTATCTGGTGAGGGGACACATCTGAAGGCTAACTGATGCTGTTATCTGGTGAGGGGACAACTCTGAAGGCTAACTGATGCTGTTATCTGGTGAGGGGACACCTCTGAAGGCTAACTGATGCCGTTATCTGGCGAGGGGACACCTCTGAAGGCTAACTGATGCCGTTATCTGGCGAGGGGACACCTCTGAAGGCTAACTGATGCTGTTATCTGGCGAGGGGACACCTCTGAAGGCTAACTGATGCTGTTATCTGGTGAGGGGACACCTCTGAAGGCTAACTGATGCTGTTATCTGGTGAGGGGACACATCTGAAGGCTAACTGATGCTGTTATCTGGTGAGGGGACACCCCTGAAGGCTAACTGATGCTGTTATCTGGTGAGGGGACACATCTGAAGGCTAACTGATGCTGTTATCTGGTGAGGGGACACATCTGAAGGCTAACTGATGCTGTTATCTGGTGAGGGGACACATCTGAAGGCTAACTGATGCTGTTATCTGGTGAGGGGACACATCTGAAGGCTAACTGATGCTGTTATCTGGTGAGGGGACAACTCTGGAGAGGCTAAAAGCTAACGCCAGTCTTTGTGTGTGCCTCTTTAGCTGCACTCCTTGCCGACTGGACAACAAGAGGACCCAAAGAGGACAGCTACACTGTCCAAATAAGAGTCTGTCCCAGTATGTTGTGAAGTCCTAACACACACACACACACACACACACACACACACACACAGCTTCCCGTAAATCATACGCAATCCAGTTTACACAGCTGACTAGTAAGTCATCATTCCTCCTGTAGGCTGCACCATCACCTCCTTGAGTGTGTGTGTTAGTGTGTGTGTGTGTGTGTGTGTGTGTGTGTGTTAGAGTGTGTGTGTGTGTGTGTGTGTGTGTGGAAACGCTACTGTACTCCACTTCTATTTCCACAAAGTTAAGTGTAGGTTTCTGTGTTCTAACCCTTCAGAAGAACGCTGGAGCTGAAAATCACACCGCTTCGTGAGAGTGTGTGTGTGTGTGTGTGTGTGTGTGTGTGTGTGTGAGAGGGGGAGCGTGACTGTGCTACTTTAGCGCTACGGCTGCACTTACTTCCACAAAAGTGTAGGTTTGTGTGTCGTAACCCTCCGACCACATGTTGGAGCTGTTCTGCAAGTGTTTTGGCAGCGCTTGCATGTGTGTGTGTGTGTGTAAGAGTGTGTGTGTGTGTGTGTGTGTGTGTGTATGTGTGTATGTGTGTGGGCTCGTAGAGAAAGGGTTACCAAGGAAACAATTACTGTACCTCCGCTCTGGGGGACGAGAGAAGGTCCGTTTTGGGCTTCTCCGTTTTGCTGGAGGGAAGAGAGAAAGAGCCAAAAACAGAGAAATCACACACTGTTTCACTGCAGCTCACACACACACACACACACACACACACACACACACACATACACTCTCTCACACACACACACTGACTTCCACTGGAAGTTCAGAGGGTTTTTCCTGCTCATTTGTAAAAATGTAAGATATTTCATAAACTAATTTCATACAAGCACTAGAGAGAGAGAGAGAGAGAGAGAGAGAAAGACAGACAGAGAGAGAGACAGATAGAGAAAGAGACAGATAGAGAGAGAGACAGATAGAGATAGAGAGACAGACAGAGAGAGAGACAGATAGAGAGACAGAGACAGACAGAGAGAGAGACAGATAGAGAGACAGAGACAGACAGAGAGACAGATAGAGAGACAGAGAGAGAGAGACAGACAGAGAGAGAGAGACAGAAAGAGAGACAGATAGAGACAGATAAAGAGAGACAGAGAAAGACAGACAGAGAGAGAGAGACATAGAGACAGATAGAGACAGACAGACAGATAGAGAGAGACAGAGAGACAGATAGAGAGAGAGAGAGAGACAGAGGCAGACAGAGACAGACAGACAGAGAGAGAGAGACATAGAGAGACAGATAGACAGACAGAGAGAGAGACAGACAGAGAGACAGAGAATGCAGGCTGATGGTGGGAGGGCGGTGGACGTGTGGGGGCTTGATTATGTAAACCCGTCTGTCTCTCTCCTACAGAGTGTTTAACGCTGTGACCTACACACACTGCCCACTGCCTCTGCAGCGGGGGGCTGTAATGAGGCTAAAACGGTCCCAAACGACAGGTCAGCCCTGCCCCCCTCCCTCTCTCCCTCTTTCTCCTTATAAATATCTATGTCTTAAATCTAGAACCTGGGACCACGCTGCCCCCCGGGTTGCGTTTGGAAACTGTGGACCTTGTTCTTTTCAACCGGTTCTACATCAGTACTGGAGGTGGAGGTGAGGGTAAGGAGAAAGGGTCCTACACTCTGCGCGTGGGGGGCCGGAGGCGCCGGAGGGCTTTGGGCACCTGCTGGCTGTCCGATTCCGTTTGGTAGAAGAACATCCGGATCAAATCATCCAGCAGGACCCAGGTCGGCAAGCACAGCAACTTCTAATAGAGAGAGAGAGAGAGAGAGAGGAAGAGAGAGAGAGAGAGAGAGAGGTGGGGGTTGGGTGCAGCGACTGCAGATAGAGTCAGATCACAGTACAGCTGCACAGCCTGTCTCCACCCTGACGTGATGGACAGCTCGCTGAATGAACACTCCGACGCTGTGAGCGGGCGAGTGGGAGAGAGAGAGAGAGAGAGAGAGAGAGAGAGAGAGAGGGAGGACGTGACGGAAAGGAGAAGCTCGCTCCAGAAAGAGGAACTGTGGGGTTTTTCGGTTGTTAGATGCAACAGCAGCCAAAGCCACCGAAAGCAGGCAGATAGAGACACGCTTCAGTCACACGGGGCCCGAAAGTGCACATAGCTCGCAGCGTAGCACCTAGCGGCTAGCTAAAAGTCCAAAATGAATAACTGTTATTAATCGATAATTAATACAGAGTTGACTGGAAGTGTAGAAATGATATAGAAAGGTCTTAATCCGGTCTTAATCCGGTCAAGCTTAGCACCAGCAGTCATGAAAAAGTCCTTCTAAAAAGCCGGATTCTTCACAGCTGCACCACGTCCAAATTAGGGGTGCACCGATCCGATACTAGGATCGGATAATTGGATATTGGTCCCGATACTGACAAAATTAGCTAGGATAATTAGGCCGTCTTTTATTCCCTGAACCCGATTCCTGCACTGCCAGTATTCTGGGCTTCATAACTCAGGATCAGACTAGAGGCGCATCGATCCGATACTAGGATCGGATAATTGAATACCGTCCCGATACTAGCTAAAATAGCAGAAGCGGGTTTCGGATAATTGGACATCGGTCCTGATACTGACAAAATTAGCTGGAGCAGGTATCGGATAGTTAGGCCATCTTTTATTCCCTAAACCCGATTCCTGCATCGCCGGTATTCTAGGCTTCATAACTCAAGATCAGACTAAGGGGTGCACCGATCCGATACTATAATCGGATAATTGGACATCGGTCCTGATACTGACAAAATTAGCTAGGATAATTAGGCCGTCTTTTATTCATTGAACCCGATTCTTTGCACCGCCGGTATTCTAGGCTTCATAACTCAGAATCAGACTAGGGGTGCACCGATCCGATACTATGATTGGATAATTGAAAATCGGTACCGATACTAGCTAAATTAGCTGGAGCCGGTTTCAGATAATCAGACATTTTTTAATTCTCTGAACCCGATTCCTTGCATCGCCGGTTTTCTAGGCCTCATAACTCAGGATCAGACTAGGGACGTACCGATCCGATACTCCTCCGAAATCTAGGCGAGAAAGGTCCTTCTTCCCCGGACAGTAGTAGAGAGGTCTGATTAGTCAGTGGACTGGTCAGTGAGCTGGAGGAAGCGAGGCGGTGTGAGGGCACTCACCTTCATGTAGGTGTTGAGTTCGGGGATCCGGGTCTCTGCTATTTCCTGCTTGTTGCCCATGAACACTTTCCCTGCGGGACGAAGAAGAAGAGCGGCGAGGTGAGCGCTGTAATCTGCAGCCAGCGATTCACTCCTTTATGAAGCTAAGAAAACAATCAAAGCCCGGCCCGAGGCTCCCCGAAGATCTGCGATTCCTCTAATTACGGCCCGAGCCGGAGACGCCGGCGCGCTGCAGGAAATCACTGCACGATTTGTCATTTATTTAAAACCCGTTGGAGTCGTTAGGAATCAGATCGGAATCAGATCGGGCCGGTGGCGTTAACGAGCCTGCCGTCTTCGCCCTCCTTCTCCATCAGTCTCTCTCTCTGGTTCCTTCTTTGCTAATGGACTCGGCCTATAATCCTAATTAAGCTCCAGGGTTCTATATTTAACACCCGAGGGCGAGAGAGATATAGATACAGAGTGAGAGAGAGAGAGAGAGAGAGTAGGACAGAGGCAGAGCCATTATCTTGTTTCAACATTACTTCGCTCAGATCAAACAATCTTCGCCCACCAATTAAGCCGCTAATCCGCCCCGGTTCTGATCATGTGTTTTTTTTCGGCCGAGGCTAATCCGCGAGCTAGTTAGCGGGACTCATACAGTCAGGCTGCTAAACAGGGGCCACAGGCGCTCCCAGTGCACTCCCAGTGGGTGCTGGATTGAGGGAGTGGCCAGTCCTACCTGGAGTGCCCCATCCGTGCCATCCGTGTCCAGGAGTCCAAGACTGCACAACTGGCCTGGCCTGGCCTAGCCTGGCTTTCTCTCTTTTGGGCGGGTAGCTTGAGTGCTAGTGTGTTGCTAGTGTTGCGGTGTAGGTGCTAGCAAGTGGGTGGAGACTAAAAAATCAACAGCAGCAGACTCCCGAAGCTACGGTTTGACCTCAGAACCCTCAGGAGAAGAGCTGAGCTCCTGAATTTTTCAGGCACCAAAGCTCGGCCTGCCAGTTGCGGTTCCTGTTGGGTACTGTGAGTTCAGCGAAGTGACAGTAAGGGACAGTACAGGGACAGTGATGTACAGTGAGGGACGGTGAGGGAAGGTGAAGTGGACGCTGGCAGACAGAAGAGGAACTGAAGTCAGACGGCTCGCAGTGCATCAGAGAGCTCGGCCAGCGCCCTACAAACGACCACTGCAGCCGGACAGATTCGATTATCCGGTCAGGCAGCAGAGTGCGGAACAGGAAAAACACTGACAAGACCTTCTTCTCTGTCCACCTGTTTCGGAGAGAACCGTTGCTTCTGACGTAACATCGGCTTCGCTTGCAACCGCCTGACCTAATCGAAATTACGTAAACTCAAACCGCTGTTGCTGTTGCGTTGATGGGGTGTGTGATCAGAAGAAACGGTGAAAATGAGCAGGTGTCCCAATACTTTTGTCCATGTCGTGTATGTTAAGGCAGAATTAAGTGAGAATTGATTGTTTTTTGGGGTTTTTTTTTTTGCTCCTGGGCTCCCTCTACAGGTGGGGAGTATAGTTTTACTACTTTTACTCCGCTGCTGTAAATACAAATCAGGTTTTCAGTGCCCCCTGTACACATGCCTTTCTGGACAAGCTGAGAGCTCCAGAGGCTTGACCTGAAGGTGGAGAAGCATGTGTGCTGAGGCGGTAGAGTCATACTACAGGATTTTACACTAATATGACTCTATGGGATATGAAGGTTACGTATTACGTATACGGTTTACGATGAAACGACGGGGCATGTGGTTCGGGCTCGGATCTATATATTTAGGATGGTAACTCGGCCCGTGGTTCGAGTGGAATTCTTAAGCCCCTCCCCCAAACAAGCCCAGAATCAGTCCTGGGTGTGGACTTACCTGTTCGGGACGAGTGTAAAAAAAAAACACCCTAAGGCTTTCTCAAGTGGGCGGGGTTTATGTAAACGTCAAGACTGTGATGTAACAGTTTTGGGGTTTTGGAATTGGCTTGTTGAAGGACCCCCCCTTAACCCCCAACCCCCAGCACAAAACCCCCCACACAAACACAGAAGGGCTGCAGAAGAGCCACCCACCAGGCAGAGTGGGCAGTATGCAGGCATAGGGTCCTGGCTGGGTTTCCGGGGAGAACTTCTGCTCCAGGCTCTGGTGCAGAGAGAAGAACTGGCGATATCTGCGGTAGATCAGGTACTTACTGCCTCCCTTGGTCTTCACCTCAATCACAAAGCTCTACCGGAGAAAGAGAGAGAGAGAGAGAGAGCGAGCTGTAAAAGCCATCATAATCCAGCAAGAAAACCACCACACTAAAAGGACAAAAGTATTGGGACACTAGCGTTTTCAAGCTCATCAGATCTCTGGTCCTCCTGAAATCATTGGTCTGAGGTTTATTTCAAGCGGAATCTTGGTTCATTTGGTCACAAGTATTTGGACACCTGTTCAATGAACCGGTTCTCCAGAAAATCCAGGGTATATAGTCGGAGTAGCTGTTTATACTGTCCAGGGACGAAGGCTTTCTGCTAGATTTTAGAGCTCTGAGCATTGCTGTGAGGATTTGATTGCATTCTGAGACAAGAACTGGAGATGATCACCACCACCACCACCACCCCACCTCATCATCCCCATCTCCCCCCATACACCAGTACTGGATGGAGCACCATCATCCATCAATCCAGAGATTATAACAGTTAGCTCCACAGCTCAACTCTAGGGGGCTGTATACCCCTCTAGCCCACGCCTGGCATTATTTGGCATGGTGGGCAGTGAGTGTAGATGAATTCAGTGTAGACACCAGCGTTTTCAGGCTCATCAGATCTCTGGTCCTCCTGAAATCATTGGTCTGAGGTTCGCCTCCAGCGGAATCTTGGTTCATTTGGTCACAAGTATTTGGACACCTGTTCAATGAACCGGTTCTCCAGAAAATCCAGGGTATATAGTCGGAGTAGCTGTTCATACTGTCCAGGGACGAAGGCTTTCTGCTAGATTTTAGAGCTCTGAACATTGCTGTGAGGATTTGATTGCATTCTGAGACAAGAACTGGAGATGATCACCGCCACCATCTCAACTCTAGGGGGCTGTATACCCCTCCAGCCCACGCCTGGCATTATTTGGCATGGTGGGCAGTGAGTGTAGATGAGGGGTCACCCCGGGGGGTCTACTCACGTAGTAAACGATGAAGCCCCTCTTCTCCTCGATGTCTGCGATGGTGGCGCTGACAGGGACGTTGTCCGGCAGCTGCTCGAAATCGCTGAGGGGAACCAAAGAAGAGGGTTAGAAGGTCTGGAAGAGGGTCAAAACTGGTCAAAACGCACCAGACTGGCTGCAGACACCGGTCTTGTGGATTATCCGAACACATAAACGACAAACTTTGGGTTTAAAGACCTAAAATCGACTGTTTTCACTGTTAATTCACGGCTTTATTCACGAAACGCCACAGAAGCGTAAGCGCCGGTGCGGCTCGCGTGTTTTACGCACTTTACGTAGCTAAAGCTAAAAGCTAGAGTAAAGTTGTATTGTGCTGCTGTTTCTCCTCACCTCTCCTCTCTCAGCTGTTTTGGGAGAGACATGGCGAATTCCAGGACGTCTATGACCCTGTCAGACGAGCAACAGAAGGGGAGAAGAAAGGCTCCGGGGCGTTTTGACAGATTAGGAGCTTTAGGGAAGCGAAAGTTACGTTATTTGTTTTTTTTTTACCCGCCCGTATTGCGACAAAGCCCGCCCCCGTGCTCGGATTGGCTGACCGTGCACGCAGCGTCCCTCAGCTTGCGCTATGATTGGCGGGAAGTTCAACCACACGAACAGTAAGAGCCAATCCTAGCGCAGGACAGCTGAGCTTGACGGAATACGGGCGGGGAAACCTATGATAACAGTGAGGTGCACGTTAGCATATTAGCCAGCTAGCACTAATTTAAAGTATTTAAAGGGTGAAATTGCGTTTTTCTTTATTTTTAGAGCTTTAGAGGCGTTTTTGGAGTTTTTAGGCTGTTTATCCGACTTCCTATAAAATTCGACGTGTTTTGACGTTTGCTCCTTATCGTAATAATTTAATTATTTATTTATTAATTATTATTATTAATAATAATAATCAACACTATTAATTTAATAGTTACATAACAATACATATTATTATTATTATTACAATTTATGCTCAATAATTTTACTTCTTTTTTTTATAAAAAAAAAAAATGTATCCTTAAAGTGGAAGTCCACCTTTTCTTTTTAACATCTGCATAATTCTGTCGTTATAATATTATTAACACAGTCGTTCATTGATTTGGTGTTAAGTGGTTCATTACAAAGAAATTTGCCAACTCAGATTTCTTTACAGTGGTGGTGAATGGAACCAGAGGTCACCAAGACTACAGCTCCTATCCTACCATTTTTTTTTTACTTGGAATATTGCCAATTGTTTTACTAAACGTTTCTTCTGAATTTTAAGTATAATGCCCATAATCATTTAGTGCAATACCTTTCTGTGAGGCCGCTATAAGAGGCATCAAACTTCACAGACGTCTGGTTCCATTCCCCAAAATACTGTCAAGAAATCTGGGCAGAACGGATTCACACCAAATCACGTCTAAATGTAATAATAATATAATAATAATAATTGAATATATATAAATCAGGATATTGTTGTACAAAGTTTATTACTACTGTTACTGTTTGTTTATTGTCTGTAATAGTGTAATATTGCAATAGTGTAGCATTCCAGTAAAGCCCATTGGCTACAACCAAGCAAAGGCAAAACTAGAGAATGAAGAAAGTCTGCAGATCAAAGGCAACCTAGAACAGGTGGATAACGAGTGTCATGACCAGCATGAGCCCCATCTGGACATATGGTCAGTTCCATCAGGAACCCAACATGCACCTGCGCTGCTAAAACAGGGTTTCCAGCTCAGGGTCTTCGTCTTCCCGGCCCGATTCCATGTGACCTGGTTTAAAATGTAGGCTGAGAGATTTTTAAAGCGCTCCTTTATAGGCGGCCCTCAGTAATATAACACACACACACACACACACACACACACAAAAAAGAGAAAGTAGTTCCTGAAGACCTGTACAGTGTGTGTCTGCCCTCGTTCTCGGGAAGGGAGTGTGTGATAACGTGGCTGATAAACATGACCCACTTCACAGGCTGATAGCGGCTACGATAAAACGTTTACAGCTAAGAGAAAAGGCCTGTTTTTCCTGCTGTGTGGGGTTCGCGCTCTACACCGCACTGCCGCTAGGGGGCAGCACTAAAGCAGCTGCATGGAAATGACCCTGGTGTGTCCTGGGGTAAATGTGGAGAACCGGCCTGGCCTGTAATTAATAAGGGAACGAATGAACCATGGTGTTATACAGACTATGGAAGATTACACTTTGTTTATGATTACTAGGAACTGATTTGAACTGATTTCCACATCAACAGTATGCTAACAATGCTAATGTGGGACAATGCTAACAATGCTAACCTGGGACATAAAAAAATGGAACATATTTTGGTTAGATTCACCATCACCGCCAAGGAGAGCGAGGTCAGTTGTGCTCACTCTGGCTCCGGCTGCTGATGGCAAGCAGCATGACCTGGGAATCGAACCAGCGATCCTTGTGTCACAGTGGCAGGGCCTTAGTCCACGGGACCACCCGGAGCCCCGCATGCACACTCACTTATCCCATTGTTGTTGTAACTACTGTAGGCAGATACACAGTTCTACACACACACACACACACACACACACACACACACACACACACACACATACACACACACACACCACACTTGAGTTTAAAGCCATCGCAGCTGCTGTCTCTCTCTCTCTCTCTCTCTGAGAGAGAGATGCTAAGTGTGTGTGACTTGCAAAATAGCGAGTGTGTTGTGATCCAGTGATCTCAAGGTCAGGGGATACTGTATGCTCAACAATCTCACACACACACACACACACGACATGTGTTTACAAGCCCCCATACAATGTTTCCTTAGAAACGTCAGACTCACAGAGAGAGAGAGAGAGAGAGAGAGAGACCTCTAGTGTTAGCATAATGTATATATATTCTGTAAAACGTCGAAGTCCTGGTCTGAAAGATCTCAGGGTGCTTCAAGGAACCACTTATAAACCCTTAGGTTCTTCAAGGAACCACTTATAAACCCTTAGGTTCTTCAAGGAACCTTGACTTTTATGTCCTTTAGGATCCAGGTCTAGGGTTCCTCTAGTAACGTCTAGAGTTTAGACCTTCTAGGACCTTCTCTAAGTGCTTGAAGGTGGTGGTATGGTGGAAGTAAGGTTCCTCCAGTAACCTTAATAGGTAGGACAGATCTTGTAGGCCTCAAAACTGTGTTCTTTAAGTACCTCACTGGATATTCAACATAAAATATATCCAAATATGTCCAACTAATATTGAGAAAAAGAGAGAGAGAGACTCATCAAACTGGTCCGCCATGGGGATCCTAGTGGCGCAGTGCGCTACCACTATGGCCCGGGGGTCACAAGGTCGAATCCCGAGCCATGCCGCTTTGCCATCAGCGCCCAGAATCTGGGAGAGCACAACTGGCCGTGTTCGCTCCAGGTGGGTAGATGGCGCTCTCTCTCCTCTTAATCTCTCCAGCGATATTAGCCAGTGCAGTTGTCTGTCAGTTGGGGACCCGTCGCTATTTTCAGAGCCACCGAGCCGCCAGCATTGGCAGCAGTTTGAAAAGAGTATCGGAGGGGGCATGTGTTAGGGCCTTACCTTCCTAGTGTCCGAAGCATTGCTAGTGCTAGGGGGACCTAGGAGCATGACAGCGGTACAAGACAACTTGGCTTGCGCTGTAGCTCCCCTTGTGGCAATGCTTAGAATGCAGCTTGTGAGAAATTAGATGTCCCGATGCCAAGTTCTTGTCCTGACGTTGCTTCCAGAGGCGCTTTGGAACTGAAGCAGGGTCCACCACCAATCTGTTGAGGCTGCCAATGCAAAATAATGGCACTTACGGTCGGCTGGGGCAGCCCTGGCACTGCAGTGGTATCCTGTTTCGTGCTATGTTTCTCAGTACGACCTGTCTTGCTGCAAGTGTGGATGCAAGAGCAAAGATGCAAGAGCCACTTTCAACATCTAAGAAGTTCTAAGTTGTATTTTTCAGAGCACTAGGCCCCCCTAGTGGTCAGCGTAGTCAAGGCTCCTTCAAGCAACCCTGCTAACCCTGCTTTTTAGACGTTGTGTACAGCTGGGTTAACAGTGGGCATCAATGAAAACCTGGACAGGTCAGTTCCATAGTCTGCACTATAATGGCCATAACTCCAACTGAACCCCAGCGCACACATTAGCTGGGGGATACCATTGGGAGATACCATGGCTTTTCTCTCTCATGCATATGCACACCTGCTGTGGTGTGTAATACTCCAGCTGTTGCAGACATCACCCAGCAGCCTCCGAAGCATCAGGCCCACACAGTGCCAACCACCGTAGGCCTCTGAATAATGTTCAGCGGCTATATATAACCCAGGGCTTCCCAGCTCAAGGGAAGACATCGAGTGGACGAAGGAGATCCCATAAAGGTGATGTGAGCGAGGGGCCAAGGATCACAAAACACCTGTAATGACCACATAAATACCTTCACTGTCAAGAAAGACATTGTCTGGCAGGCCTGAGGGAAGCTTTCGCAAGGCCGCACTCTCTGTCCCCCTCACTCGCTCACTCGCTCTCTCTCTTATGTCTTTGTAGTGTCCTCTAGCTGTCCCTCTCATACATCTCCTTATTTATTAGCTGGACATCGGCTGGTCCGCAGATCCTCTTCCGTCTATTTCTGTCTCTCTGTCTGTCTGTCTTTCTCTTCCTCTTCACTCCTCCACGGGCAGCCCTGTGTGCATATGTGTGTGTGTGTGTGTGTGTGTGTGTGTGTGTGTGTGTGTGTAGGGTAAGAGTGCTGAGGTAGGGTAATGTAATAACGGCAGAAGAAATAGCACTCTTGTAACCACAGAGAACAGAGGGTCATGGAAAGAAAGGGGTGAGAGAGAGAGAGAGATGGAATAAGAGACCCACAAGTGGTGATATCCACAAGTCCAACCAGAGACCCCCAGGAATCAGTGAAGCCATAATAAATGGCCCAATGCTAAAGGGTTTTAAAGGGGCTCTCTGCAAGTATCATTACGTCTGCTATTAAGATGTCTCCTCACCTCTTTCAGTGGCCACAGTAGCCTCTGGAGAGTGATTTTCCCTTTAAAATCTTGGAAAGCCCCCTTTTGACCATGTCTCTCGAAGGTATGGACATGTTTAAAGGGGCTCTCTGGACAAGCCACAAATTATATTCTAATATAATAACATACGCAAGCTCGTTACAGTAGAAATGGCGGCCTTTGTGAATATACCACGATACCCTTCGGTTTACAGAGTGCTCCGGGGCTTCAAACGATACTCACCAAAAGTCCAACCAGAGACCCCCAGGAATCAGTGAAGCCATAATAAATGGCCCAATGCTAAAGATTTTTAAAGGGGCTCTCTGCAACTATCATTACATCTGCTATTAAGATGCCTCCTCACCTCTTTCAGTGGCCACACTAGCCTCTAGAGTGTGATCTTGTTAAAATCTTAGAAAGCCCCCTTTTGACCATGTCTCTCGAAGGTAGGGACATGTTTAAAGGGGCTCTCTGGACAAGCCACAAATGTAACCATCACTGTGTCTACAGTAAACGTGCCTACTCGCCTCCTGTAGTGGCCGCTGTCGTCTCTAGAGAGCAAATTTCCAGTTAAAATCTAGGAAACTTACCTTCTAGTGATGTGTTTTGAAGGTGGGAGGAGCTTGTGGAGAACTACAAGTGTTTTAGGGCATGAATGTGTCTTAAAGGGACACTCCGGTCAACGTAAAAATGTGCCTACTCGCCTCCTATAGTGGCCGCTGTCGCCTCTAGAGAGCGAATTTCCAGTTAAAAACCTAGAGTGTGATTTTTCCGTTAAATTTTGAAAAGCCCCCTTTTGACCATGTCTCTGGAAGGTAGGGACATGTTTAAAGGGGCTCTCTGGACAAGCCACAAATGTAACCATCACTGTGTCTATTATAAACATGCCTACTCGCCTCCTGTAGTGGCCGCTGTCGCCTCTAGAGAGCAAATTTCCAGTTAAAATCTAGAAAACCCGCCTTCTGGTGATGTGTCTTGAAAGTGGGAGGAGCTTTTGAATGAGAAGAGTTAGCACTTCACTTTAGCAGCAAAATATACTGTATAATATTTCCCAACTGTAACGTAGTAGAATCAGTCAAAGTTTTCTCGGGGGACTATTTTGTCGTACAACTTCCTGCATGTATCCCTCCAGCATGAACACCCTAACTCTAACCCAGGCGCCCGGGTCCATTGGTTAGGGTGTCCATGTGTGCTTGCTATATGAGTCCACCGCACTGTAGATGAACAGCGAAAGCCGTACATACAGGTCTGCAATTATCAACCACCCATCATCCTCTCAGTCTCGGCCTCCTGGCCCGAAAGCACATTAACCAGTAAAGCTGTTATTGTGAAAGGGCCCACAGGGATTGTGGCTAATTTAAAAGAGCTCAGAGCTTCATCGAATTACTGCCCTCTCTCTCTCTCCACTCATCTCATCTCACCTCAGAGATCTGATCTGCTCACCGGGAGCCAGCGTATGCAGGAATCACGGCCAAATGATTCGGCCGAGTCTGAGGCCGAGACTGTCCAGGGCCGGATTTGAAGCGCTGACAGACGCCGCTGCCTGGTCCAGGCTCATTTGTATATATATATATATATATATATATGTGTGTGTGTGTGTGTGTGTGTGTGTCTTGTGCACGTAGTAATAATAATACTAATAATAATAACAATAATATTCTAATATAATAACATACGCAAGCTCGTTACAGTAGAAATGGCGGCCTTTGTGAATACACTACAATACCCTTCGACGTACAAAGTGAGACCCCCAGGAATCAGTGAAGCCAAAATAAATGGCCCAATGCTAAAGATTTTTAAAGGAGCTCTCTGCAACTATCATTACGTCTGCTATTAAGATGCCTCCTCACCTCTTTCAGTGGCCACAGTAGCCTCTAGAGAGTGATTTTCCCGTTAAAATCTTGCAAAGCCCCCTTTTGACCATGTCTCTCGAAGGTAGGAACATGCTTAAAGGGGCTCTCTGGACAAGCCACAAATTATATTCTAATCTAATTATATACACAAGCTCGTTACAGTCGAAATGGCTGCCTTTGTGAATATACCACAATACCCTTCGACTTACAGAGTGCTCCGGGGCTTCAAACGATACCCACCAAAAGTCCAACCAGAGACCCCCAGGAATCAGTGGCCCAATGCTAAAGGTTTTTAAAGGGGCTCTCTGCAACCATTAAGATGCCTACTCACCTCTTTCAGTAGCGGCCTTTGTGAATATACCACAATACCCTTTGGCTTACAGATTGCTCCGGGGCTTCAAACGGAATACAGCGCTAGCTAAATGCTAAACCTCCTCACAGATTAGCATACACTAGCATACTGCTCAAGATGGAGATGATACACACACACACACACACACACACACATATATATATATACACACATATACACACAAACAAACAAACACTGAAGGAGTAATAGAGATGAATTTGGCCCGTGGCCTTGGCTGGCATTGGTTAGAGGTGGAGTGATACTGTATTTTTACTTTTACAGGCGACGAGTAGGGAGTGTACACACACACACACACATATATTTATATATATATATGTAGATATATATACACACACACTCTCAGTCTTCTCAGTATGACTTCTTAGCATCTTCTCAAGCTGTCAACAAGAGTTTTAATTAGCTGACAGATCGGGGTGATATAGTGTTAGGGTCACCCTCCCACTCCATACATCAACACCTACAGCTTAGCCTTTGATTCACACTTAAACTGAAGAAACATTGATGCAGCTCTGCTGGAGTTCTCAGCGAGCTATAAACACATAGTGTAGGACATTCACGCACCGGACTGCCATCCAACTTCAGGCCCCGAAGACAGAGCACGAACAGGCAGTCTGGTCTTACAAGAATATATAATAACGGAGCTTCGTCACAATGCTACCAGATGGATCCTTGAGTCTGTGGCTATCACATTATCCAGTACTTAGACGTCCCATTGTCCGACTTTCAGACACTTCCATTGGCCAGATGATGGCTGTTGCCATCATTGTATCCCTAACTTGAGTCTTTTTGGCCATTGGGCAACACTCGTGACTACCCTACACCCAGGTTTCAACACAGTGGTACCGGACGGTTCTTTGGCAGAAGAGTCCATGGCAGAAACTGTAAGCAGGACTGGAGATTCATGTACATCTTCTCCAGAGCGACTTACAAAAGTGCTTTGATATTTACCCAAGAAAAACCTCAGCTAGTTTGAATAGACTAAAAATTCAAAGCTCCTCTAATCTTAGACTCTACTAAACACAAGTCAATATGGAGACCATAGTACTCTTCTCTTCGCCTGAGTACTCTGAGAAAAGGAGGGTTTGAAGACATCGAGCGTTGGACTCCCAGGAGAAGTCTTCGGTGCAGGACAGAAAAAAGTCTGGATGCTTGTCTTCTGTGGATCTTAAAGGATGGCGGGTCGAGACGAGCCGTACTTGAAGCTGGAAGGGCTCTCGGTGCAGGTCGGCTTTTGACCATCGCCATCAAGTATGGAGGGGCTGGCTGGTCCAGTCTTGGCTTTGTAGGCCAGCGTCAGGGTTCTGAATCTGATGACCTGGGCAGCAGCTACAGGAAGCCAGTGAAGAGAGAACCCAGCAGTGGAGAGATATAGCTGAATTTAGGAACGTTGAAGACGACCCGACCTGTGCCGCTGTGTTCTGGATCAGTTGCAGGGGCCTGATGGTGCACAGAGGAAGACCAGCCAGAACAGAGTCGCAGTGGTCAAGTCTTGAAGTAACGAGAGACTGAACGAGCACCTGGGCGACTCTCTAGGGAGGATGATTCCTATAAGGCACTCTAAAAATCACCCAAAAACTTCACCAAAGTCGTGACAAAAGTATTGAGACACCAATACTCATCCACTGTTCCTTCAGAAATCAAAGGCATTCACGCAAGAGTTTCTCCTGCTTTTGTTGGCGTAACACTCCAACACTCTCTACCGTCCAGGGAAGAAGGCTTTCCACTAGATTTTGGAGCAGCATTGCTGTAAGGATTTGATTGCATTCAGTGACAACATCACTGTTAGTGAGGTCAGAATGTTGGATCCCCAACATCCCATCCAAAAGTATGGGATGTTGGGGGAGGGCTTTATACCCCTCTAGCCCACGCCTGGCATTAGGCAGCATGGCGCCAATCGGTTGATGAGTCCTATTCTATTGGCAGTACATCTCTACAGGGACTAGGCAAGCATTTGGACATATGCAAAATGATACCCCAACCCCAAATATTCAAAGGTGCTCTTCCCGTGAGGACAAATCCATAGTCAAAGCCTTTGTCCTTTGTCCCCCAAGACTTCAACCGGGTCTCTCCGGGTTGTCCCCTCACCTCACAGTGACTCCCTACCAATGGCTTGTTTGGCTGTCAATCACTCTTAACGCCAGCCGCAATGAGCAAGGGCCACAACGTCCCATTCCACAGAGGTAAACACAGTCTCCCCACTCCCACTGAGTGCCCTGGCTGTCAAACTGGACTTTCGGAATCTGTGGTTAGTACCCGAGACACCCAACCTCAAGACCCCAAGTTCAAATAGCCCCTCCCAGGGGACACCCAGCTGGTTACACCCAGCCCTTGTCTCCGTACCTAATTTGGGACCAAATGTGGTCGCGTGGAGATGGAGCAGGGGGGACACCTGCATCACTTAGAGACATGTTGAAAAAACTGGCCAGTTTAGGGGGCAGAAAAGAGAGAGAGAGGGCGAGAGAGGAGGAGATATCAAGCAGTAGCTGATTATTAATAGTTTGATTCGTTGGTGCCACTGAGAAATTGATCCTCTGTTGCCCACTCAAACGCTCGCCCCGTCCATTCCACTCTGGCTCGCATTATGACCCAGTCTCTCCTGAAATAGACTGAAGAGCTGGCCAGTGTATATATAAGACTGGACGGTTGACCCTCCTCTCCTACCTCTCCCGTCTCCCTCTCTCCCGCCAAGTCTTTTTGTTCATCCCACGCTTCCCTAGCTCTGCCGGCGTTCCCTCCTCTCACACAGGTAAGTCCAGAAACTTGCTGACGGAGAAGGCTGTAGTGCTCAGGTCCGATCTATCGGTCCAAGTCTCTCGGGGTCTCTCAGGGTTGGCCTTAATTCTCCCTAGTTTCCATTTTTCTGTCACTAAACCAATCGATACCATCACTGCTTCTGTTTATGTTAGATTAAACAAGATTAGACTTTTTTGCAATTTTAATTTGCATTTTGTTTTTGAGTCTTGACTTAGACTTAGACTTAGACTTGATTTGGTCATTGCCCCTCTAGAAATATCTCGGCTTTATATACCTTGGCCCCTTCAGACTTGGCCTTGGCTTGGTCTAGGGCCCCTTCAGACTCCGTCTTTGCCCCCCTTTAGATTTGTCCTGGCTTGATCTCTTAGCTCCCTTAAGACTTTAGATTTGGCCTGGACCTGTTCTAGGCCCCCTTTACATATGGTCATGATTTGGTCTATGTCCCCCTTAGACTCATCCTGATTTGGTCCACCCCCCTTAAGACTTGGTCTTCACTTGGTCTTAGCCCCCTTTAGACTCAGGCTTGACTGGACTTGGCCTTGACTATGTTGTGTGTAGGAGGAGCTGGTGGAGGTTGTGTTTGTGAGGACTGAAATCTCGTCAGGAGGTTTTGGGTTTTATCACATTACTCATCTACGGGTTAAAAAGTTTGGGATTTTTAGAATTCCAACAACAGCGTACTTTCAGTTCTGCTAAAAAATGTGGGTCTGGATTACGATACATAATATCATAAGTATGAAAGTGTGTGAGAGTGAAAGTACAGATGTATCAGATCCTAGATTTACTTTATAAAAGGTTAGAAAACAGCTGTAATACGTGTTATAGTAAATATGGATTTGAATAAAGAATAAATAAGAAAGACAATTTATTAGAAATTTATTTATTTACTTACTTATTTATTTATTTACTTTAATTTAAAAATCATGAAAGTTGCAGGAGAGGCGTAAACATATATTTATTTATATAAGCATTATGTCAAATAAAATCTAAAAACTTCTTAAAAGTTCTGATATTTATTTTTAAAATAAGTAAAAAGCTATTTTATTTGCATTAATCTCTTAAAATCAAAAGAAAAAATATTCTGTTCTTTTTTGTAAACATTTCTATAACAAAATTAAAAACAAGAAACAAAGAAAGGCAAAATTATTATTTCTAAAACAATCAAAATGATCCATATTATAAAATATGAATAAATAAATTGCATTATTTACTGCAAAAAGCCTAAATATATCCATTAGTAATTTTTTAATAGAAATTAATTAAACCTTTTATTTATTATTTTTAGAAATAATATTTTTAGATATCATTTTTTGGAATATAATTCTATATATATTTTTTTTTGAAAAACAATAACAAAGCAGTTTGTTTGCCTTAAATCAAAGCAAAGCTAATTAAATGAGATTCATTGACTCAGGGTGTGTAAGAGATACACACACACACACCAGGTTGTTTTTAGGAGTGATGCAACGCTCTGTCCAATACATTCTGACGGCACACACACAGCTGCACACACACTTAGCCTGTGAGTATTGTTTGTCAAAACCTACAGTCGTGCACAAAGCTCTTCCTCATGACCTGCACATCATCTTCATCATCATCATCTGACTGTAAAGCTTCTCAGGAGTCCTCAAGATCTTTATATATAAAGTGATTCAGATCAAAATAAGAAGGATTCATTGTATATAAAGTGATTCAGGTTCATATAAGAAAGATTCGCTGTATATAAAGTGATTCAGACTTACATACAATAAAGATTCAATGTATATAAGCTGATTCAGGTTTGTATAAGAACGATTCATTGTATATAAAGTGATTCAGACTTACATACAATAAAGATTCATTGTATATAAGCTGATTCAGGTTCGTATAAGAAAGATTTGTTGAATATAAAGTGATTCAGACTTACATTCAATAAAGATTCATTGTATATAAAGTGATTCAGGTTCGTATAAGAAAGATTTGTTGAATATAAAGTGATTCAGACTTGCATTCAATAAAGATTCATTGTATATAAGCTGATTTAGGTTTGTATAAGAAAGATTCGCTGTATATAAAGTGATTCAGACTTACATACAATAAAGATTCAATGTATATAAGCTGATTCAGGTTTGTATAAGAACGATTCATTGTATATAAAGTGATTCAGACTTACATACAATAAAGATTCATTGTATATAAGCTGATTCAGGTTCGTATAAGAAAGATTTGTTGTATATAAAGTGATTCAGACTTACATATAATAAAGATTCATTGTATATAAGCTGATTCAGGTTCGTATAAGAAAGATTTGTTGTATATAAAGTGATTCAGACTTACATATAATAAAGATTCATTGTATATAAGCTGATTCAGGTTCGTATAAGAAAGATTTGTTGTATATAAAGTGATTCAGACTTACATACAATAAAGATTCATTGTATATAAGCTGATTCAGGTTCGAATAAGAAAGATTTGTTGTATATAAAGTGATTCAGACTTACATACAATAAAGATTCATTGTATATAAGCTGATTCAGGTTCGTATAAGAAAAATTTGTTGTATATAAAGTGATTCAGACTTACATACAATAAAGATTCATTGTATATAAGCTGATTCAGGTTCGTATAAGAAAGATTTGTTGTATATAAAGTGATTCAGACTTACATACAATAAAGATTCAATGTATATAAGCTGATTCAGGTTCGTATAAGAAAGATTTGTTGTATATAAAGTGATTCAGACTTACATACAATAAAGATTCATTGTATATAAGCTGATTCAGGTTCGTATAAGAAAGATTTGTTGTATATAAAGTGATGTAGTTTTGAATTCAAGCGGTTCCTTTTAGGAAAAGTGATTCAGATTGGACAGAGAAAAGTTGCTGACACAGATGTGCAAATGCACACACACATCTTGTCTAGTCTTTGGAGTAGACAAACCTGATGAACCTATTGGCACCATGCTGCCTAATAATGCCAGACGTGGGCTAGAGGGGGTATAATAAAGCCCCCCAGCATTGAACTGTGGAGCAGTGGAAGAACTGTGTTCTCTGGAATGATGGTGGTGGAGCTTCATCCAGAACTTTTGGATTTGATGAATTGGGGAGTTGGGGATGATGAGATGGGGTGGTGATCATTGTCCAACATCCTGACCTCCCTAACGCTCTTGTTGCCGAATGCAATCATATTCTCACAGCAATGCATCTTTAAAACCTAGTAGAAAGCCTTCTACCCTTGATTTCCGAAGAGACAATAAACGTGCAGGTGTCTCAATACTTTTGTCACTATAGTCATTTTAAATGGTGTTTCAGCTTGAGGTAGATAACTAATGACCTTTTGAACTGTAAAGTGATTCGTGAGTCAAATGAGAGCGATAAAGCTTTCCCCTGGACTTACAGACTGTGGTATCACAGAACCACTCGGAATGTGTGTGTGTGCTGGGCCCGAGTGTGTGAGGCTGAAGAATACGTCTACACCCTTGAGAAACTCTATACGGCTGTAATCTTAGGTGTGCGTATGTGTGAGATCACTGGCTATAAGCGAGGTGACATTTCAAGTGGTGGTGCAAAAGCTTCGATACCCTCTCAGGGATCCCACTGCTTGACCTCAACCAACACTTCAGAGACAAAACCCACTCGAACCCCCCCCTACAAACCACACGCTCCCAGCTTTCAGCCTGGGTGTCTGAGTGATAAATTACCTCACTGGCCCTTAGTGGTCAGATGCAGTTGCCTCTGAGATGACAGCGATAGACTGTACGGCAGTGGCCTCTGGGACCGCTGGACACTGACCACCATCTCGCTCAGGGATCTCGCTATTGTTTTGTAGCAACCGATGTCTCGCCGTCTGGACACTGGATTAAGAAGATTAGTCCGAACCAAACCGTAGACCATCAAAGTTCTGTCTGAACCCACCTGTAGACCACCACAATTCAGTCTGAACCTGACTGTAGACCACCGAACTTCTGTCTGCATCCCATTGTAGACCGCTAAAAGTCTGTCTGAACCCGACTGTAGACCATTAAAATTCTGCTTAGGCCCAACTGAAGCCCATCAAAATTGTCTGGGTCTGACTGAAGACCACCTGTAGACCACCGAAATTCTGTCTGAACCCGACTGTAGACCACCAAAACTCTGTCTGAACCTGACTGTAGACCATCAAAATTCTGTTTAAGCTTGACTGTAGACCTCCAAATTCTGTTTAAGCCCAACTGTAGACCGCCAAAATTCTGTCTGAAACCGCCTGTAGACCATCACAATTCTGTCTGAAACCGCCTGTAGACCATCAAAATTCTGTCTGAACTCTACTGTAGACCATTAAAATTTTGTTTAAGCCCAACTGAAGCCCATCAAAATTGTCTGGGTCTGACTGAAGACCACCTGTAGACCACCGAAATTCTGTCTGAACCAGACTGTAGACCATCAAAATTCTGTTTAAGCTTGACTGTAGACCGCTAAAAGTCTGTCTGAACCTGGCTGTAGACCAAATTCTGTCCAAGCCCTGACCGTAGACCATCACAATTAGCCTGACAGAATCCAAGATCAATCACCAAGAGACCAAGTGAGAAACTACCCGTCACTACTGGCGTTCATTTCAGTCTGCGCTGTTTCTATGCTGACCTTGTGGTTTCAGCAGGGTATCCCCTCTACTGTAGTCTCACTTCGAGAAGTCTTCACTAACCGGTTTCCCTTTCTGTCTGATTTCTAGCTGCCAGGATGGCAATGCAAGAGTTACTGAAAGCTGAGGACATCAAGAAGGCCCTGGATGCATTCCAAGGTTTGGAATTACAGATTATGAAATTCAGGAAATAAACGGACAGTCCCTTTAAGGAAGGAATCTACTGGCTGTCATATGTTTCAATCTCTGTGTGTGTGTGTGCAGCTGCCGAGTCGTTCGACCACAAGAAGTTCTTTGAGCTTGTGGGCCTGAAGGCCATGTCTGCAGAGAACGTCAAAAAGGTCTTTAAAGTCCTGGATGTCGACGCCAGCGGCTTCATTGAGGAAGATGAGCTAAAGTGAGACACTAACACGTCACACACAGACACACACACACACACACACACACACACTCACACACACAGTGACAGACTGGAGAGAACATCAGAGAGAGAGAGAGAGACTGTCAGACCATCAGAGACTGACCCCAGCATGGGGTTGCCAGATTGGCTAACCAGAGCTGACAGCCAGCAAATCAAAGGCTACAGAGACTTTTACTGGATGCATTCAGCTACTACTGGCACCCTGACACAGATGTGCATGTCTAGACGCACCTGTCTAGACGCTGTAATTCTAGCTCTTGTCGCTGAATGCAATCAAATCCTCACAGCAATGCTCCTCCAAAAGCTAGTAGAGACTGTGTCCCAATACTTTTGTCCATATAGTTCCTCTCCACCTCCCCGAATGCCCAGTTCTCCTGTATCTCTGTCAGGTTCGTGCTGAAGGGGTTTTCCAAAGACGGCAGGGATCTGACCGATAAGGAGACCAAAGCATTCCTGGCCGCTGCTGACAAGGACGGAGACGGGAAGATCGGCATTGACGGTAAGACACGGCAACAGACTTGCTTGTGCGTCCACTCACTGGCCACTTTATTAGAAACACCTCCCTTGCGCTTCCACTCATTGGCCACTTTATTAGAAACACCTACCTTGTGCTTTTACTCAGTGGCCACTTTATTAGAAACACCTACCTTGTGCTTTTACTCAGTGGCCACTTTATTAGAAACACCTACCTTGTGCTTTTACTCAGTGGCCACTTTATTAGAAACACCTCCCTTGTGCTTTTACTCAGTGGCCACTTTATCTGAAACACCCACCTTGTGCTTTTACTCACTGGCCACTTTATTAGAAACACCTACCTTGTGCTTTTACTCAGTGGCCACTTTATTAGAAACACCTCCCTTGTGCTTTTACTCAGTGGCCACTTTATTAGAAACACCTACCTTGTGCTTTTACTCAGTGGCCACTTTATCGGAAACACCCACCTTGCGCTTCTCTAATGCTGTAATGCCTTTGTTTCTCTTGCAGAGTTCGAAGCCATAGTCCACGCGTAAAAGGAACACACCTGGCAACCCGACACACCTCCTCTCTCCTCTGTGCACACCTGCAGGCTGATACACTGTTCTGCATGCCTCTCAACACCACCCAGCCCACCCTCCTAACCCCACCCACCACACACACACACACACACACACAAACTCCGCCCCTGCAGCCACAAGCCACGGGCAGGAACCTCATCTGCATCTCTATTTATTTACTTGTTTTTTTTTTTATACAAACTCTGTGCTCACTCGACCAGTCTTATCTGAGCTGCCGCCCCACGTCTCATCCGTGCCCCCTCGCGACCCCCCTCGACCCCCCTTGACCCCCCTCGGGGTCAATATATTCCAAAATATAACTGAAATATATTGAAATGTATATCCGGTATAGTACTTTGTTGGTACTGGGGGAAGCCACACCTCTCACCTCCTTTCAGCCTCCCTCTCTGCCTCCCTTTCTGCCTCCCTCTCTGCCTCCCTCTCTGCCTCCCTCTCTGCCTCCCTCTCTGATCCCATCCCTCCTCGCTCCAGACAGAGCTGGCGAACTCGACCACGTGCAAAAAAACAAGACGAGCTGTGAAACAAAGAGAGAAATAAAGTGGAATCAAGCCTTGAGTACCAAGCGTCCAGACTGCCTTCATTTCAGAGACTTCCATTAGTAGTCCACAGGCCACTTTATCAGAAACACCTACCTTGCACTTTCACTTGCTGGCCACTTTATCAGAAACACCTACCTTGTGTGTCCTTTTTCTGGCCACTTTAATGGAAACACCTACCTTGCACTTTCACTCGCTGGCCACTTTATCAGAAACACCTACCCTGTGTGTCCACTCACTGGCCACTTTATCGGAAACACCTACCCTGTGTGTCCACTCACTGGCCACTTTATCAGAAACACCTACCCTGTGTGTCCACTCACTGGCCACTTTATTAGAAACACCTACCTTCAACAACCACTTACTGGCCACTTTATTAGAAACACCTACCTTCAACAACCACTTACTGGCCACTTTATCAGAAACACCTACCCTCTGTGTCCTTTTTCTGGCCACTTTATCAGAAACACCTACCTTCAACTACCACTCACTGGCCACTTGATCAGAAACACAGACCTTGAGCTTCCGATCACTGGCCACTTTATTAGAAACACCTTGCGCATCTACTTGCTGGCTACTTTAATGGAAACACCTACCTTCAACTACCACTCACTGGCCACTTTATTAGAAACGCATACCTTTCACTCACTGGCCACTTTATCAGAAACACCTACCTTGCACTGTCACTCACTGGCCACTTTATCAGAAACACCTACCCTGTGTGTCCACTCACTGGCCACTTTATCAGAAACACCTACCCTGTGCTTCCACTCACTGGCCACTTTATCAGAAACACCTACCCTGTGTGTCCACTCACTGGCCACTTTATTAGAAACACCTACCTTCAACTACCACTCACTGGCCACTTTATTAGAAATGCATACCTTTCACTCACTGGCCACTTTATCAGAAACACCTACCCTGTGTGTCCACTCACTGGCCACTTTATTAGAAACACCTACCTTCAACTACCACTCACTGGCCACTTTATTAGAAACGCATACCTTTCACTCACTGGCCACTTTATCAGAAACACATACCCTGAGCTTCCGATCACTGGCCACATTATTAGAAACACCTTGTGCATCTACTTGCTGGCCACTTTATTGAAAACACCTACTTTATGTTTTTACTCACTGGCCACTTCATTAGAAAACCTACCTTCTGTGTCCACGCAGTGGTCGCTTTATTGGAAACACCTACCTTGCACTTCCACTCGCTGGCCACTTTATCAGAAACACCTACCTTATGCCTTTACTCACTGGCCACTTTATCAGAAACACCTTCCTTGTGCCTTTACTCACTGGCCACTTTATCAGAAACACCTTCCTTGTGTGTCTACTTGCTGGCCTCTTTATTGGAAACACCTACCTTGCACTTCCACTCGCTGGCCACTTTATCAGAAACACCTACCTTATGCCTTTACTCACTGGCCACTTTATCGGAAACACCTTCCTTGTGCCTTTACTCACTGGCCACTTTATCGGAAACACCTTCCTTGTGCCTTTACTCACTGGCCACTTTATCAGAAACACCTTCCTTGTGTGTCTACTTGCTGGCCTCTTTATTAGAAACACCTACCTCCTAGCTCTAGCTTCTAACTTACTGGTTCACTGATTGGACGGACAATAGGTAGGTGTTTCTGATAAAGCGGCCAGTGCGTGTATGTTTACACTTAGAATTAGAAGCCCGCTATCAGTCATACTTGTGCATTATTTATTAATTATTATTTTGAAAGTATACATTTTATGGAAATCGGTTTAAAGGAAAGGTTCACCAAAAAAAAAATCTAAATTTTCCTACTTATCCTGGACGTAGTCAATCAGCCAAGCTCCAATCCTACACAACCCTGACCAGTGTGGGCACCTACGTGAAGATCTGGAGAAGGTTTTAGCTGGTTGGACAGTCACATGCTTCAACATGCTCTGAGGAGAACACTCAGCACTGGGTTCCGGGACTGATCACAATATGGAAAATATGGATATTTTTCCATAAAATTCAACAAACAAATACTTAATTACACCACCTAGCAAACGTTTGGGGACACCGTCAAGCGTGCTCCATTAGTTTAGAAGGGGAGATGCTAAGCTAATGTTGCCATCATGACACTGTTATATGTTTATTTGGGAAAAGCATGAGGAGAATCAAATCCCAGTAGGTAAAACAAACTTTACATTAACCTTATCAGATAGCCACATGCTAACCACAGGCAAGACCAAGGACAGCAGACAGGAAAGGAAGACTGGGCACAGCCTAGCATAGGCTAACTCCAGCTAACAGGTTTAACCCAGACTAAGACAGGCTAACTCTAGCTAACAGGTTTTACCTCAGACTAAAACAAGCTAACTCTAGCGAACACGTTTTACCTCAGACTAAGACAAGCTAACTCTAGCGAACACGTTTTACCTCAGACTAAGACAAGCTAACTCTAGCTAACAGCTTTTTACCTCAGACTAAGACAAGCTAACTCTAGCTAACAGCTTTTTACCTCAGACTAAGACAGGCTAACTCTAGCTAACAGTTTTTTACCTCAGACTAGGACAGGATAACTCTAGCTAACACGTTTTACCTCAGACTAAGACAAGCTAACTCTAGCTAACACGTTTTACCTCAGACTAAGACAGGATAACTGTAGCTAACAGGTTTTACCTCAGACTAAGACAGGCTAACTCTAGCTAACAGCTTTTTACCTCAGACTAAGACAGGATAACTGTAGCTAACAGGTTTAACCCAGACTAAGACAGGATAACTGTAGCTAACAGGTTTAACCCAGACTAAGACAGGATAACTGTAGCTAACAGGTTTTACCTCAGACTAAGACAGGATAACTCTAGCTAACAGGTTTTACCTCAGACTAAGACAGGCTAACTCCTGTTAGCTGGTTTTACCTTAAACTAGGACAGGCTAACTCTAGCTAACAGGTGTAAATACAGGCTAACCGTAGCTCATATTGCAATTCTTAATAGCTGTGTTGAAGAGTACGCAAGAACTGCCTGAGGGTCCATGAGGAGTGAAATCCGGACGGGGAGGTGAGATTTTCCTTGGTTCCGTAGCTTTGCGGTCGATTTTTGTGGAGCGAGATAAGATATAAGATTAGTGTGATCTAATTCCAGTGTTTTTAGCAACATTAGCCTAGCCTAGCATCTCCCAAACACATCCCTTTTTCCTTACTTGACTAAAAAACTAAAGGTGAAAATCATGGAATGACGGTAAGGTGAGGTGTTCTCAAACATGTGACAAGTGGTTCAACTGACACACACACACACACACACACACACACACACACACAGTTCAGCAGCTATAACTGAGCAGCCTTCCCAGTTGAATGGTCCTTCGAAATGTCCAGAAAAGTGAACCGGCGAGACCAACAGACCCAGCGGAAACAGCGAGAAGCTTCTGCTCCTCTCCAACAGCGACAAACTGCTCTCGCCAGGCCAGTGTCCGAGTTGTGTGTTTGGGCCGAGTGTGACCGGAGGTTTGGAATTTAGGGAATTTACGTCTGTTCAGCCTCGACCGGTCAGTCTTATTCTGGTGCTCGTACTGTAGCTGCTGTGGGAAGGGTCAGTGGATTTTCGGTGCTGATCTGTCATTGGTCACCGTGGGCCGGAGTTTCACTGTGGCGAACGGATTCGATCCCCTGGAAAAGAGCAGGAGGCAACAGCCAGGTAACCGTTAGAAGTCATTGTAAGGAACGGGTGACTTACCACCCCGTCACACTAACTCATTTTGACTGAGAATAATATACTGTTGCTTTAAATGATGTCAAAAAAGAAGGAAGTGACATCATCTGAGTTCTGACGGTCTTGTACGATGTTTATTTGTTGCTTTGTCATGTTCATGTTAGACCGAGGGTCCGTCAAGCTCAACCCTACCACCCCGTCACACATTTTTTGTTTGTTTGTTTTATTTAACTGACTGACTTGTGTGCCGTCAGGATTGAATTTACCACCCCGTCACAGTTTATGTCTGAAGACAAATGACAAATGTCAGTGCTGAGGGGCGTTTATACCCCCTCTAGCCCACGCCTGGCATTAGACTTGGTGCTCCAGAGGGTCCTATTCTATTGGCATTCCTTTTCTACAGGGACTAGACAAGCTGTGTGCATTTGCACATCCGTGTCAGCAATGGGTGACACTTAAAGTAGCTGAATGCATTCATGAGAAGAGGTGTCCACAAACATTTGGATATAGAGAAGGTCACCTGGGAAAGAGAGGGTGCTCTGGAGGTTGTCCTTGAAGTTTTCCTCTCTGGAAAAAAAATAAAAATAAAGATTAATAATTACATTAATTATTAAAATAAAAATTCCTTTATGAAGACTGGCATCGGACAGATATCCAGATTGGACCCATTTCAAATTTTTAGCGTCCGATCCCTGTAACAATTGAGCAATTCGGGTTAATTCTCAGGAGACTCCAGAGAGATGGTTCCCCAAACTCACCTCAGAGCCAGACTCCGCCTTTTTCTCAGGGAGGGGCGAGACCGGGCGAACATCAGCTGGCCTGGGAAGGGGTGGTGCAGGGGGCGGGATCTGCGAGTAACCCTTGGGCTCGACTTTGCTCTCGAAATGAGACTCCGCCCTCCTGTCCAGGAGAGGCGAGACAGGACGGAAGTCACCCGAAGCTCTTCGGATGGGCGGGGCTGGGGGCGGGATCTCATTGTAGCTTTTTTGACTGGTCTTGGTCTCGTATGTGGACTCGGGCTTCCTGTCAGGGAGGGGAGAGATCGGGCGTAGGTCGGCCGAGGCTCTTCGAATGGGCGGAGCCGGTGGCGGGATTTCGGAGGCGCTCTTCATATCCACGAATTCTGATTGGCTCGTGGGCTCCAGGAGGTTGTTCATGCTGTGGCTTCGGAGCGACGCCCCACTTTGGAAGACCAGGACAAGTCAACAGGAAGGGTGGAGAGGTCAGTTTCACGTCAATTACCCTGTTGTGCAACCATGAGCAGTCTGAAACAGGGTGGACTGTCCCCTACCTTGAGCTCAGGGACGGGAAGTCTTCCACGGGAGCGACGTAAGCCGCAGGAAACCATCCCTGCCTGCAGGATTAGCCGAAGCACACTGATAAACGTTTTATTACCACTTAACATTAGCGTAGCTAGTCCAGCCAAAACGCTGCACTGGAGCTAATCTAAGCTAGTCTAGCTAACATGTGTAAGCCTAAACCCTAGGAGTTAGCATGGGGCTAACAGACCTCGTTTACACTTGGTCAGTTCATGTGACTAGCATCTGTGACTAGCATCTCACTAGTCAAATGTGTCTCCAGTTAGTCAGACCGAAATCGGACTGCTGTGTGGGACGAAATATGCAAATTCATTTATTCGTTCAATTATTACTGGTGTCTGGGCTGTGCTAGGAGGGGTTTTTGGTCGTGGGAAGTGTCTTGGAGAGGATGGATGTGTCCACACTGCTGTGGCTGAAATGAGTCTCGGATCAGACCACCTCCTGAAGTGGTTTGAGTGATTGGACTTGGATCTGGTTTGAAAGAGTCTTGGGTTTGTTTACACTTGCAGTTTTATGTGGTTTGGCCTGATCCTGAAATAATCCTGATACTCAAGGTCGCCTGAAGCGACCAGGTGTAAATGGGGTCTTAGAGTCTGAGGAGAAGATTCAGTCTCAATCTGATGAAAACCTTTCAACATTCTCAGGAAAAAATAAAGAAAACATCATTTTTACACAATCAGTCACTAAATCATTATTTCATTATTTTGACAGATTGATTCAGAGCCTAAAGAACCATCATAGTCAGAAAAATACCTTATTTCAACATAGAATCTGAAGGAAACATCATTATTTGGGCATTTTTAGTCAGAACCTGAAGTACATTAGTTATTATTTTTACACATTTATTCAAAATTCAAAAGAAATACCATTATTTTGACATATTTTGTCAGAATCTGAAGAAATGAATCACTATTTTTATATATTTACCCAGAACCTGAAGTATACTAGCTATTATTTTTACATATTTACCCAAAACCTGAAGTACATTAGTTATTATTTTTACACATTTATTCAAAATTCTAAAGAAATACCATTATTTTGACATATTTTGTCAGAACCTGAAAAAACAAGTCACTATTTTTACATATTTACCCAAAACCTGAAGTACATTAGTTATTATTTTTACATATTTAGTCAGAATCCAAAAGAAATACCATTATT
Organism: Salminus brasiliensis; assembly: GCF_030463535.1. Classification (NCBI taxonomy): domain Eukaryota; kingdom Metazoa; phylum Chordata; class Actinopteri; order Characiformes; family Bryconidae; genus Salminus; species Salminus brasiliensis. The sequence goes on along the minus strand of NC_132902.1, from coordinate 2,136,376 downwards.
TTGAAATATTTTGTCAGAATCTGAAGCAAATTAGCTATTATTTTTACACATTTATTCAAAATTCAATAGAAATACCATTATTTTGAAATATTTTGTCAGAATCTGAAGAAATGAATCATTATTTTTACATATTTACCCAGAATCTGAAGTAAATTAGCCATTATTTTTACATATTTAGTCAGAATCCAAAAGAAATACCATTATTCTGACATATTTTGTCAGAACCTGAAGAAATGAATTACTATTTTTATATATTTACCCAGAACCTAAAGTAAATTAGCCATTATTTTTACATATTTACCCAAAACCTGAAAAAGATTTGCTATTATTTTTACATATTTAGTCAGAATCCAAAAGAAATACCATTATTGTGTAATTTGGTCAGAGTCAGAAGAACGTTTGTCAAAATAAAGGCTTATTATCCTCAGATTCTGACATAATTAGTAAAAAAAAAAAATTTAGTCAGAACCTGAATAAAATTAACTATTATTTTTGACATAATCAGATAATACCACAGTTCTAACATTCAGTCAGAATCTAAAGAAATAGCTGTTAATTCAACATATTCCATCAGAATTAGAGGAAAATAATTAATTATTTAGAAATTCAGCCAGAATCTCATTATTAATAATAATATTTGTATTATGTGTGGAAACGATTTGCTAGTTCTCACCGCAGACTGCCGTCATGGCGACCGTACAGCCAGCCATTGCGTGGCTCCGTTATGAGCACGGTGAGCGTCTCGCCATTAGAAAACGGCAGCAGCACTGGATTGGAGGAGGCGGGGTGAGAGACCAGTGCTCTCACTGATCGGCCGCCGCCCAGGCCGAGAGACTCGCCCACGGAGCTGGAGCGCGAACGACTCGGTAGAGGGGAGGGTGCTGGGGGAGGGACAGAGGGAGAAAGAGACAATTACAATGAATGAAACAGTAGATAGCTTGTGGCTTTAGTCAACCAATCCAGGCTCCGCCCACCAGAGTGTCTTTTCATAGGGACTGTTGTGAGACTTCATCTTGCTTAACTGATGAGTCCAAGTCATTACACTACCTCCACCATGTTTGACTGATGGGTCCAAGTCGACACTACCTCCACCATGTTTGACTGATGGGTCCAAGTCATGACACTACCTCCACCATGTTTGACTGATGGGTCCAAGTCGACACTACCTCCACCATGTTTGACTAATGGGTCCAGGTCATGACACTACCTCCACCATGCTTGACTGATGGGTCCAAATCATGACTCTACCTCCACCATGTTTTGACTTATGGAGCCAAGACATGACATGTTTTGACTGATGGGTCCAAGTCGACACTACCTCCACTATGTTTGACTGATGGGTCCAAGTCATGACACTACCTCCACCATGCTTGACTGATGGGTCCAGGTCATGACACTACTTCCACCATGCTTGACTGATGGGTCCAGGTCATGACACTACCTCCACCATGCTTGACTGATGGGTCCAGGTCATAACACTACCTCCACCATGCTTGACTGATGAGTCCAAGTTATAACACTACCTCCACCATGCTTGACGGATGGGTCCAGGTCATAACACTACCTCCACCATGCTTGACTGATGGTGTTTTGCATCTTGTCGTGAGGCCTTTATATTTTGTCTCTTTAGGTCAAAAGGCTTCGAAAGGTGGATCATGATACCTTCACCCCTGCCCTGTGGAGCTTGTTGGTGATGACTGCTGTTTTTGGATCTGTAGTTCATTCTCACATGTTCGTTAAAGGCCATGGTCCACATGATCCTGCTATGTAACAGAACTCCCTGAGTGACACCACCTAGGACATTTCATTCTTTGTTTCAGAGAAGAGCTCATTAGTGTCGTCGTCTGGTAATGATTAGGTAATGGCTGATACGGCGGCCCTCGGTGGATCAGGTCTCCTCTAAAGAGTTAACATGCGAAAGCAAGGCTGCAGGGGGGATAGCTCACCTCTAGAGGGCACTCTGCCCAACAGCTGATGATCCTTCCCTGCCCACATTTCCACATTGTCTCCGGTCTGGAGGAGAGAGCTCACAGATGTCCTCAACTACAAACAAAAGGGGGGAGATCAAAGCATAATCATAGCCATTAAAAACATTAAGAACAAACTAAAAGAATTATTTTTTGCTACAAGGCCAATGTTCATTCCTTCCACCATACTGGACGGATGAGTCCAAGTCATGACACTACCTCCACCAAGTTTTAACTGATGGATCCAGGTCATGACTCTACCTCCACCATGTTTTTACTGATGAGTCTAAGTCATGACACTACCTCCACCATGTTTTTACTGATGAGTCTAAGTCATGACACTACCTCCACCATGTTTTGACTTATGGGTCCAGGTCATGACACTACCTCCACCAGACCTGATTAATGAGTTAATTGACAGTACCAAATTGGGAGCAAAAGGGGAAAAATTTGATAAACCAATAAAAAGGATGTGGAGCTGATCAAGCAAAGAAGCTGCAGCTGCTCTCAGGACAATGTACTCAACAGATCCAGTCCAGATCTCAACATCGTAGAGATCATGTGTTTGAGAGAACGTGGATGGTGAGGTGCAGAAAATGCTCCTAAACATTTAGGACTGAACTTTGGAGATGTGGAATGAGTGAGCAGGTGTCCCAATACTTTTGTCCATACAGTGTAAGTGTATATATGGGTGGGGTATAGGCTTTTAATGTTGTCTCACCAGTGCCTCCTGTTCTAGCGGAGTTGGGGTGCGGGGTCTGGAGCTCCGACTCTCGTTCACTCTCTCCTTCCATCCTTCGGCTTTCTGCTGCAGAGACACCCCTGTCTGACAACATACATGCACATACCGTCGGACTGGCCCTTAAATCGGAGTCATATTAGCGTAAAATCCTGTAGTATTACTCTACCGCCTCAGCCCACATGCTTCTCTACCTTCAGATCAAGCTTCTGGAGCTCTCAGCTTGTCCAGAAATGCACATACATTTACAGCTGTCCATTAGGGATTTGTATTTACAGCAGTGGAGTCAAAGTGAACTTAACTCCACAGCTATAGGGGGAGCTGACATTTCATCCTTTCCCTACTTCCTCCCAGCTGCCACCAGGTTGGTCCTGCCACTAATCCATGAGGTGGAGAACAGAGAGCTGCATGACCCTTCCTCTGGGTCTGAATGGTGACGTCGCTGGACACTGATTGTGCTCGAACACCAACTTCCAGTCCTCTTACACCAGATAACAGACTGCGCCAATGCTGTCTACCATCACACTGAGCTATGGGGGAGAGGGAGGACCATCCTACCTCCCTGGAGAAGAGAGCGTAAGGTCCTTTATGCACTTTACCACTGCCTTCCATGTACAGCAGGATCCATCGCTTCTGTTTTTGAAGCACGACCTTGTGCCGATGGTCGGCCTCAACGCCAAAACACTGGTGGAGTGGAGGAGGCCGCCGTTTTTCATTAGAACATGATCCAACCAGCCAAAACCGAATGAGGAGAAACGAATTCATGAGGTGGAGAACAGAGAGCGGTATGACCCTTCCTCAGGGGTGAAATGCAGGAGATGGTGACGCCGTTGGACGGCTGATCGCGCTCGTTGGAAAACCAGTCCTAACCTCCAGTCCTTTTACACCAGCTAACAGACTCGAGTCCTGGCTAGCATCACACTGCGCGATGGGGGAGAGGGAGGACCATCCTACTTACCTAGAAAAGAGAGAGCGAGGCCAGTTATGCTCTCTTCCCAGTCGTGATCTTTCAATGACAAGACCAGTGCTTAGATGACTGGACCGCAACGCATTGCTGTACTGTCCAAGAGGGTCAGAGAAAGAGTATGTGTGTGTGTGTGTGTGTATATATACCTTATTGATGAGGAACAGCAGGGTGTGCGTCAGGCCGCAGTGCTTTTCGGCAAGGAAGCGGTACCGCCTCTCCTCCTCTCTTAGAATTTCATGCTGGCTCTGCCTCAGATACTGCATATACTCGCTGCCCTCCTACACACACACACACACACACATACTGCAAATTACTGCATATATTCACCATTCTTTTGCATAAACAAAGCATGAAACGGGCACCCCCTGTCCCCCTTTGTTCTTGTTCACGACGACCAGCTAACAGGCTAATTAAGGCCCGAGAGTTTGGTGAAAGCTTGGGTTTGGGTGTCCAAACTTTTGCATGGTGCTCTTTTCTTCTCTCTAAATCCACTAAAATTGCTTGAATTGTTGCAAAAACAACAACAACAACAAAAAAAAGCTTCCTCTCTGACTTTCTGCCTTTCGGAGCTCGGCTAATCGCTGTGGGCGTAGTGTTATGGTTCCATTCTGGGTCTGAAAAGCACAACGCATAACACGCAAAAGACACTTCGCAGATCTTTGTGGTTCAAAGAACAAAAAAACAAAACACACACACACACACTTTCACACACTTTCACATCCACCACTCACCCCCCCCCACATTCACACACACACACACACACTCACAAGTGAGGCCTCACCAGAGAGTCTCTGTAAGCGCCTCTTCTCAACTGCCTCTCCAAAGCTGCAGCCTGATTCCTGACCTCCAGCTCGTACACTCTCCTGCTGCCCTGCACACACACACACACACACACACACAAACACACACACATGCAGAAGGGCTGATAAATACACCCACTCCTGTATTACTGTATTAACATGGTTGGATGCTGGTTGGATACTGTGGGAAATATGCTGTGGGACAGGTGAGATCGTCTTAAATCTGATCAGAATATCAGATACTTCTCATGATCAGACTGGCGGAGATGTTTTACACCATTATTCAGGTTATTATTAGTTATTTTTTTACCTGTTAAACCGATTTCTTAACAACTTTTCACTAGGGATGTCCTGAGCAAGGTTTTTTACCCCCACCAATCCGATCCGATCCGAGTCTCCTAATACTGATTATAGGCCAATATCAAATGGATCTGATCCGATCTTTGTGTTTTTATAAATAATACACAAAACCCCCCACAAAGGTAAGATTTCTTGTATTATGAATGATCCTCAATTACCGCTCAACTAAGAGTCATGGCATATGGCGCCCAGAGAGCCAACGGGGTCCTGGCTTATCTGATAACAGATGCCAGGGAAAAAAAAAATTAGATTAGATTATAATAATCCAAAATATCCAAGTCAATTTTCAGAATGGCCACTAGGGGGTATCTGCAATCGCCTTAAAATTGGTTCACTTTGATCAATCCCTGTGGATAAAAAGACAAATATGTGACAAACGTATTGGGACACCTGCTCATTAATTGACAATCTTGTTGGAGTAAGTGTCTCCACTGTCCAGAGAAGAAGGCTGTCCACTAGCTTTTGGAGAATCGTTGCGGAGAACTCCTTAGCTCATCCCAAAAAGTACTGGATGGAGCTCCTCCACCACCATCATCATTCCAGAGAACACAGCTCCTCAATGCCGGGGGGGCTTCATATACACCCCTCTAGCCCATGCCTGGCTTGCCTAGACAGCCTATGTCAGCAGTAAATGTAAACATTAACAAAACAGCATCCTTATGAGTACTCACGTCTATATACTCTTCGTCCAGCTTCACGTTCTTATCCAGGGCCTGCAACACCTCCACGTGGAACCAGCGGAACTGCAAAGGTGACACAACAGGCCGCGACTGCAGAAGCCAAACTACGCCCGACAGATGTGCTGAGAAGATGCAGTGTGACCAAAAAAAAACCCCACTCACCAGTCCCTCCACCTCTGCTGTGAGCTTCCTCTGGGTCTCCGAAATCTGTATCAGCACATCACCTGCCAATCAGTCAACAAGTGAAACAATAATGAGCTCCACAGCCTACTGGCCAGGACAGGACATGGGTCTATTGATGGGTCATCAACGGCTTGACCAGGGTTTCATCTTCATCAATGTTATATATCCCAAGGTTGGGAGCTTGAGGAGTTCCTACCCTCCCTGTTTGGTTTAGTTTGTACCAATACCTCACCACTAGGGCTGGCCCCAATACCATTTTTTGGGCCCTGGAGATTCCCCCCGGCGAGCTGCCAGGAACCCTATAGGAACATTTGGATACTCGGTTGTAACGTAACAGCAATAATAATGTTTTGCCTCAATGTTTCTTACACAACATTCCCAGTTAGAACCCAGGATAATCCCAGAAAGATGGTGGTCTTCAGGCGTCAGATCATTGCATCATAGGGAAACAGCCCATCTAGTGCAACTGTCAAGACAGGAGCAAGGCAAGGATGTCCTCTGTCGCCCTGGTCTTAAGACTGGATCGCCAGTCTGGGAATCCAGTGGATTCTTTGGATCCAACTTGACCCCTGGATATCGCTAATGATTGACAATGCTGGAGAAATCATCAAAGCTTAGCTCAGAGGAGAGACCTTGGTATGAAGATGTCCTTCATGTATCTCGGTAGCTTGGTGATTCCACAGGCTGGGACAAGTCAAGAGAAGGACCAGCAGCAATACAAGAGTTTCTCCAAGGAATACCTGGAGAAGGGACCCTGATGGAGAGGTCAAGCTTGTGGGGGTGGAGATGTCCAGTGATGCCAGCACAGATCCAGGCTAAAAAAAAAGGTTTCACAAAGTATTGGGACACCTGCCCAACCTGGCTTGGTTGATCCTGCTTTTGTTGGAGTAACTGTCTCTACTGTCCAGGGAAGAAAGGGTTTCTGCATTGCTGAGAGGATTTTATTACATTTAGTGACAAGAGCAGAATATTGGATGATCATGATGATCACCACCCCACCTCACTCATCCTGGACAAAGTACTGGATGGAGCTCCACCACCATCATCCCAGAGAACACAGCTCTTCAACTGCTCCACAGCTCAGTAATGCAGGTCCTATTCTTCTGGCAGTACTTCCTTCTCTACAGGGACCAGATAAGCTGTGCGTGTGTGTGCAGCAATGGAGGCAACCTAAGGTAGCAGGGCGTCCACAAACATTTGGACATATAGTGTAGCATAGCCCCTCACATTTGGACCCAGACCCAGCAGAGTGTACTGAGGGGGTGCATGACTCCGTACTTCAATTATTCAGCCAGAGCGCTCACACTGTTACCCGATCTCTCTCGCTCTCTCTCTCTCTTTCCATCTCTCCACCTGTCTCTCCAGCTCTCTCGCTCGCCCTCTCTCACACACACTCCTGCTTCTCCTGCAGTGTTTCGTCCCCTTACACACCAGCTCTAACGCGTGATGGATTACAGCCACAGAATCGTAAAGCCATAAAAGCGAATCAAATTTCAGTGGCAACCAGCATTCAGTACAAGCTAGCCTGATTAACATCTAGCTAACATCAGCAAGACGATTTTAGACCTAGCTAACATCAACCAGACGGTTTAACTTCTAACTAATATCAGCAACAGTAGTTAACATCTAGCTAACGCTAGTTAGATTACTTTGCATTTATCCATCATCAACTAGAGTAGATAACATCTAGCTAACATTAGGTAAAGTAGTTAACATCTAGCTAACATTTGCTAGAATAGTTAACATCTAGCTAACATCAGATAGAGTAGCTAACATCTCGCAAAAATCAGGTAGAGTAGTTAACATCTAGCTAACATCAGCTAGAGTAGTTAACATCTACCCAACATCAGCTAGAGTAGTTAACCTCTAGCTAACATCAGATAGAGTAGCTAACATGTACCCAACATCAGGTAGAGTAGTCAACAGCTAGCTAACACCAGGTAGAGTAAGTAACATTTATCCAACATCAGCTAGAGTAGTTAACATCTAGCTAACATCAGCTGGAGTAGTTAACATCTAGCTAACATCAGGTAGAGTAGTTAAGATCTACCCATGTAACATAAGCTAGACTGATTAACATCTAGCTAACATCAGCCAAACTGTTTAACTTCTAAGTAACATCAGCAACAGTTGTTAACATCTAGCTAACGCTAGTTAGATTACTTTACATTTATTCAACATCAGCTAGAGTAATTAACATCTAGTTAACATGAGGTGGAGTAGTTAACACCTAGCTAACATCAGGTGGAGTAGTTAACACCTAGCTAACATCAGGTGGAGTAATTAACATCTAGCTAACATCAGGTGGAGTAGTTAACACCTAGCTAACATCAGCTAGAGTAATTAACATCTAGCTAACATCAGGTGGAGTAGTTAACGCCTAGTTAACATCAGGTGGAGTAGTTAACACCTAGCTAACATCAGCTAGAGTAATTAACATCTAGTTAACATCAGGTGGAGTAGTTAACACCTAGCTAACATCAGCTAGAGTAATTAACATCTAGTTAACATCAGGTGGAGTAGTTAACGCCTAGTTAACACCAGGTGGAGTAGTTAACGCCTAGTTAACATCAGGTGGAGTAGTTAAGATCTAGCTAGCCTCAGCTAGGCGGTTCTGAAGTTCTCTCTATATACTGTGCGTTACGGGGTGGTGTGGTTGAGCTTGACTGAGACCCTCTTACACTTTTTAACGTTTGGCTGCTCCAAAGGCACCAATGATGTCACTTCCTCTTTTTGTGACGCTCGGCAGGGTGGGCGGGGTTGGACGCGGCGGGCTGGAGGGTTTATTGTTGGTGTTCTTTTAACGGCGGCCGTAAAACTGTGGAGGACGGGCCGCCGAGTGGACAGATCAATGACACTCACACACACACATACACACACACACACACACACACACACACACACACACACACACACTTTTTTTCTTACCAAGTGAGCGAGAGGAGAGTGTGTGGAGAGCGTGCTCGCCCATCTTCGCCAGAGCACTGAAATAGGCCTCACTTGTCAACGCCAAGGCTGCAACAAACACACACACACACACACACACACACACACACACACACAAGATACCTTGAGTTTGGGACAGAAATAGCTCAAGGCCCCGGCATCGCATTGCTATCGGTGTGAGTAATGGTGTTTACATGAAGAGCCCTGAACATCAAATATACATCAGTACACTCCCAAAGACATACGGGCTTAGGACACGTATAGCTGGACGGGGGGACGAGGGTCATCTGTCAATGAATGGAGTATTTAGACATAAGTATGTGGACAGTGACAGAAATTGTCATTTTACCTATGTCCACCACCTAGATTGATAGGTCTGGGACATGTATACCTTGGACGGGGGGACGAGGGTCATCTGTCAATGAATGGAGTATTTAGACATAAGTATGTGGACAGTGACAGACATTGTGAAATTTTGCCTATGTCCACCACCTAGATTGATAGGTCTAGAACAGGTATACCTTGGATGGGGGGACGAGGGTCATCTATCAATGAATGGAGTATTTAGACATAAGTATGTGGACAGTTAGACATTGTCATTTTGTCTCTGTCCAACACCTAGATTGATAGGTCTAGGACATGTATAGCATGGACAGGGGGACGAGGGTCATCTGTCACAATGTATGGAGTATTTGGACATAAGTATGTGGACAGTGACAGACATTGTGAAATTTTGCCTATGTCCACCACCTAGATTGATAGGTCTAGAACAGGTATACCTTGGACGGGGGGACGAGGGTCATCTGTCAATGAATGGAGTATTTAGACATAAGTATGTGGACAGTTAGACATTGTCATTTTGTCTCTGTCCAACACCTAGATTGATAGGTCTAGGACATGTATAGCATGGACGGGGGGACGAGGGTCATCTATCAATGAATGGAGTATTTAGACATAAGTATGTGGACAGTTAGACATTGTCATTTTGTCTCTGTCCAACACCTAGATTGATAGGTCTAGGACATGTATAGCATGGACAGGGGGACGAGGGTCATCTGTCACAATGTATGGAGTATTTGGACATAAGTATGTGGACAGTGACTGAAATTGTGGAATTTTGCCTATGTCCACCAACTAGATTGATAGGTCTGGGACAGGTATACCTTGGAGGGGGGGACGAGGGTCATCTATCAATAAATAGAGTATTTGGACATAGGTATGTGGACAGTTATAGATATTGTGTTATCTTGCCTCTGAACATCACCAATATTGATAGGTTTAGGATGTGTATAGCGTGGACGGGGGGGAGGGGGGGGGGCAAGGGGCATCTATTACAATGAATGGAGTATTTGGACATAAGTATGTGGACAGTGACAAACATTGTGTCAATTTCCCTCTGTACACCATCCATATAGATAGGTGACGCACGTAAAGCATGGATGGGGTAAACGAGGGTCATTTATCACAATCTATGGATTATTTGGACATAAGTATGTGGACAGTGACAGAAATTGTGTCATTTAGCCATACTATAGATGGATATTTCCCTAAACGCATGTCCCCTAAGCAACTCAAGAGCTTCTGAAGGCTTCCCTGAACTTGCCAAAGAATGCAGAAAGACCATCAAACAAGCGAAAACTAGGGAGGCAACCCCTCAAGCTCTTACCTTGAAAAGCCTGGACGTAGTTGTTTCCTAAAGTGACCAGCTTTTGGAGGCCAGGGTTGAACTGCTCCATCAGGTTCTGAAAAGCACACGGACACCATGATCAGCCACGAAAACCCGGACACCAAAATCAGATTAGAAGGATCTGCTGCAACGTCTTGCTGCCTGATCCCATAGGGAGGTCCCAGAGGTCTTCTACCATGTTAACAGTGAGGTCTAGAGGGGTATATCTGGACTTGGCGTACTGGACTCACGGATCAAGCTGACCTGGGTCTGAAAAAAAGCTCTGGTGGGAAAGAATTCCATAGAATTGGTGGTCACCAAAAAGCTCCCTCTAGAAGACCTCTGGAGGTGGTACCTGTGGGACCAGCCAGCAAGACGTTCCAGAAGATCCTTCTAATCGAATAATTCCTGTCATGGATCAGACTTCTTCTTCCAGAACTTCCAACGCACTCTTCAAAGTTTCAGGGTCAAGCGTTAGTAAAGTAAAGGCCGCCTTCTTTCATTGGTCCAAGGGGTCAGCATGGGCTGACTGGGTCAGAACATCTCTGAACCCATCAGGCCGTGCATTGCAGTGGTCAGTACATACCAAAAGCGCTCCAAGAAGGACAACCGGGGAACCAGCGACAGGGTCATGGCCACAGGCTTGTGGTCTTCAGGTCCATGCCTGAAGACCATGTGGCCCCTACTCCTCAGTGTAGGCCTTCTACTAGATGTTGCTGATGGAACATTGCTGTGAGGAGCATTTGATTGCACTTAGCCTCACGAGACCACCAGCACTTGTATGTGCCACACTCCAATGCTTGAAACACACACACACACACATATATACACAGTATATAAGCCACTTAGATAAAAGCAGGACTCACCGAGTAGATGTTCAGAGTGGACCTGTGCAGTTGGTCACTGTTGGCTCCAGACATGATGACCCGACGAGTGGACGCGAGTGCAATTCAGGCTGAGAAATACCGTGGATGGTGAAAGTCACTGTGCTGCAATTACCCCCTTCTGTTGTCTCGGTAAGTGTGTGTGTGTGTGTGTGTGCTTGTTTGAGCGCCGATGCGCTCACCCTATCTCTGTAATTGGTCTTTTCAACTCTCTGTTATCACCTAGTATCATAGTAGAGAGAAAAAGAGCGTGTGTGTGTGTGTGTGTGTGTGTGTGTATCTGATACACCTTCGGGTGGTGAATTATTAAGCAGCTGGCTGGCAGGAAGCTCCGCTCCACCTGAGATCTGCCATCACACCTGGGCAAGCGCAACTATACCTGATAATGGCACTGACGCACTCGACCACAAACCACACACACACACACACACACACACACACACACACACATTATAAAAGGCCACCAGCATTAGTTTTTATTAGGAATCATTTTTCCAAATTTTGGGATTTTCCAATCCCACACAATGCTACCAGTGCTGGGAGGGTGAAGGCTAGTGGGCCCACCCGAGCCAGCATCACCCATGTTGAGTGGTGGGGGCGGGGGGGTGGGGGCATCCAGCCTACCCACCCCGAGAGAATGAGGCAATTTACGGACGGCTGTGGCATCACTAGGGACCGAACTCGGATATACATGAAGCTCCTGGGTGGCCCTGCTGTCTAAGCGTAAGCTCTGTTCACAGGAGTTTGTTCACCCATTGTTTGACCACCCAAGCCTTTTTCCCTGGACAGGGGGGGGGGGGGGGGGACTCTAACAAAAGCATGATAAGCTCAGGTAAAGCAGGTGTCCCAATACTTTTGTCCATTGTGTCCAAGCATTTTTGGGCTACAGTGACACTCTGTGTTAGCAGAGTTGGAATCGGACACTACTGACTTCGCCGGACAGTCCAGCAGCACTGCAGTGAAGTCCGTCCACCCCCCCAAGACAGCAGATACAGCTCATTGGGTAATTATCAGAGCCTTCATAACCTCGGCGTTGAAGGGCAAATTAACCACCTCGAGTTTCAGACTAAATTAGACTGTCGGTTTAAATTAGAGAAATTCCTCCAGACCAAATCAGGCCGTCGATTTAAATGACGGAATTTTCCATTAGACTCATTTAGGCCCGGGATGAGGTTTGATCAGCGTCTGGAGGAAGAAAATAGCCCGAAATCAGCGCCGATTACTTATTAACGCTACGGTCAGAGGGAAGTTTTTTGGCCTTCGGAAGTTGCTTCTCATTGTGGACGGGCAGTAAACCCCTAAATAACGTAAACTGCACAGACAAAAGTATTGGGACACTGCAAATTCACTCATGTTGCGGCATTGCGGCGTTAACGAGATCAGGATGTCGGTGATCACCACTCCAGAAGAACTGGATGGATCATCGTCATGTGGCACAGCTCTTACACCGCTCTAGCGCACGCCTGGCAATAACAGGTTCATCCGGTTGATCTGGCCTATTCTATTGGCAGTACTTGTTTCTCGGTTCTAGGTTCTAGCTATTTTTGAGAAGGAGGAGCAAGCCTGAGGCCCCTCCCCCTTCCTTCGTCTAATGTTCTTAATCGACTTAACCTCTACCTTGTTCACGTGTCTACGGCATGTCTGCGCAACCCTCCACCACCCCGTCACGCCATTCCTGGCTCCACATATCAGAGTAGAGCACCCCAGTCCGAGTTCCCCCGCCTCTCTTACAGTCCGATACCGATTCCTACATAATCTCAGACTTTCCAGACTTTTCGAAACCCGGAGATGCAGTCATCCAACTGAACGAACACACACACACACACACACACACGGACACAGAATTAATGACGCCCTTTAATGAAGAGATTTATAGTTAATATAAATTACACTTAATGAATAGCTCTGTATTCAGTGCAGCCTTAATAGAGGAGTATAAAACACAGGCCCGGGCGAGGCACACGGCCTAAATCCCAGTCCGTCAGTCAGTCAGGGCTCATGTAACCCGAGCTCATCACATAAACACAAGGCTATAACGCTGGACAGGTCAGGAAACCCAGGTCAGGTAAATACATTAAAAAACAACAACAACAACAACAACAGGTAAACAGTGTACATGTATTAATGCCTCAGGCAGCTTGGGGTGGAGTCAGTAATCGAGGCACACTGATGCGCCATATGCTGGTACAGCGTTTTAATAAAATATCATTTCAAGTTCAGTAAATTAAATGAATAAAAACAGGAATGGAATCAGATCCTTCAGTTTAGCTATAAATGAGCGGTCAGCAGATCGGCTGGCGGGGTCAGTGTGGTTAGAGAATGAGGCCTAACAGTTATAAGGTATATTATTAAGCTATTATCTTAATATTTTTTTTATTATTATTATTATTTTCATTTACATTTTTAGATTTTCTTTAAAAATATTAACATTAAATATGATTTTTTATATGAATATTTTAAGAAAATTTAAATATGTAAATAAAATAATAATAAACAAATATTGAGATAATATAAATAAAATAAGCTATAGCAGTTTGAGCTTATAAAAGATGTTGATGCAGATTTTTATGATCGTAATATTTTTTGACTTAATTATTTTTAAAAATTAAGATAATGTAAATTTAAAAATATTCATATAAACTGCATCTACATCTATAAAAGCTCAAACCGCTACAGCTTAAATATAATAATATTAAAAAAATATGATTATTATTATTTTATTTAAAATCTTTATTTATATTATCTTAATATTTTTCTGTTATTGTAATGATTCTTATTTTATTTGAATTACTTAGTTTATTATAGTTTATTTATTGGCAGTAACAAGTTATTCAAGGAAGAATAATGCCATTAATGTATAGGAATTTATTCATTTAAAACGCAAGGCATTGTGGGCCTTTTTTAAAGCCAGAGAGAACGCCATCCACCCACCAACCCAGTAGAGACCAGTTGTGCTCTCTCCGGCTCCGGCTGCTGATGGCAAAGCAGCGCGACCTGGGATTTGAACTCGCGACCCTCGGCCTATCAGAGTCAGAGTCTTCATTTATTCATTTTTTTAATTTATTTAGGACTTAAAAAAGCTCTGCAGCTAGCATCTTGCTAAGCTAAGCCTTGGTGCTTCTCGTCTCGTTACGGCTGGTGGGTGTGTATATACGAGTGTGTTTGCCTTGAGGCTATTCAAGCGTCCAACACTAGATCAGAAGATGAGCTACTTAACATGTATTTAGCCAATTGAGATTGGTGACAGTCCAGATTTTAAACGCGTCTTGGCCGATCAGCTGAACCCAGATTCAGTGACCAATCATAATCGTTGATTTTACATGGGACTACTCCTTTAATGGACGTCACTCATAACCTCGCATGAGGTCAACCATGATGTTTCCGGCTTGGCTTTGTGGGGGCGGTGCTATGCAGCGGGGGTTGAGCAGGAGGCTAGTCTTTCTCAAGGTAAACAAAAGCAAGGAATAAGCAGAACCATGGTGGGTATAATGGGTCCGTTACTGGTTTCGGCTTGACCGCAGAACTTCTGTCCGATGTTCTCAATGTTCTACCAGCTCTGACCGAACCAGAGCGCGAGTCAGGAAAGCAGTAAACTGGGTTTAGGGTCTGGCCTTCAGTTAGTCCGTCAGTTTACTGGTCCAATAAACAAAAAAACACTGTGCTAGTCAGTCTCACGTCACTGTCCAGCTACTGGTCATGTAACGACAAGTGCAACACGGTGGACCTCACCTACTCTTCAGCTGACCACAGCAGACGACCAGCCTGTTGGCAGCCTTCTGTGCACTTTTTCTTATCAAATCTTCATAAATAAGGGCCCCTGGGGCAGTACTTCAAGTTTGCAGCATAGTGCATTTTGTATAAGCTGTATGTCCAAAAGTTTGTAGACACCTGCTCATCGTATCTTGGCCTATCATGGGCATTAATAAGGGCCTGGCAATAAAGGCCCTTTTACTTTTACCCCTCAGCCTCACGAGAGCATCAGGTAAGTCAGGTACTGAGGTTGGATGATTAGTTCTGGTGCTCAAACTCATCCTTGAATGTACTAGATGGAGCTCAATCACTCCTGAGAACTCCCCAGTGTCCCAATACTTTTGTCCATAAAGCGAAAGAATTTCTGCATTGTTCTAAATGAAACTGTAAACCAAGTCATTCCGAGTTGTTCGGGGTCTTAAGAGAAACTTACCCAGTCAGAGTTGTTCACAGTGGTGGTGAACGGACCCACCCATCGGACCTACCTAAGGCTCGAGTCCCCAAAGAAAACGGAAACTTAAAAAAACAAACAAAAAAAAACAAACAAACAAACAAAAAAAACCCGGAACCTAGCGCGCAAAGAAAACAGAGACTAGCGCCCAAAGGAAACAGAGACTAGTCCTTTAAAAAATGGAAACTAGTCCTTAAAGAAAACTGAAACTAACGCCCAAAGAAAACGGAAACTAGTCCTTAAAAAAAAATGGAAACTAGTCCTTAAAGAAAACTGAAACTAACGCCCAAAGAAAACGGAAACTAGCGGCCAAAGAAAACGGAAACTAGCGGCCAAAGAAAACGGAAACTAGCGGCCAAAGAAAACGGAAACTAGCGCCCAAAGGAAACGGAAACTAGCGCCCAAAGGAAACGGAAACTAGTCCTTTAAAAAAAAATGGAAACTAGTCCTTAAAGAAAACTGAAACTAACGCCCAAAGAAAACGGAAACTAGCGGCCAAAGAAAACTGAAACTAGCGCCCAAAGGAAACGGAAACTAGTCCTTTAAAAAAAAATGGAAACTAGTCCTTAAAGAAAACTGAAACTAACGCCCAAAGAAAACGGAAACTAGCGGCCAAAGAAAACGGAAACTAGCGCCCAAAGGAAACGGAAACTAGCGCCCAAAGGAAACGGAAACTAGTCCTTTAAAAAAAATTGGAAACTAGTCCTTAAAGAAAACTGAAACTAACGCCCAAAGAAAACGGAAACTAGCGGCCAAAGAAAACGGAAACTAGCGGCCAAAGAAAACGGAAACTAGCGCCCAAAGGAAACGGAAACTAGCGCCCAAAGGAAACGGAAACTAGCGCCCAAAGGAAACGGAAACTAGCGCCCAAAGGAAACGGAAACTAGCGCCCAAAGGAAACGGAAACTAGTCCTTTAAAAAAAAATGGAAACTAGTCCTTAAAGAAAACTGAAACTAACGCCCAAAGAAAACGGAAACTAGCGGCCAAAAAACGGAAACTAGTCCTTAAAGAAAACTGAAACTAGCGCCCAAAGAAAACGGAAACTAGTCCTTTAAAAAAAAATGGAAACTAGTCCTTAAAGAAAACTGAAACTAACGCCCAAAGGAAACGGAAACTAGTCCTTTAAAAAAAAATGGAAACTAGTCCTTAAAGAAAACTGAAACTAGCGCCCAAAGGAAACGGAAACTAGTCCTTTAAAAAAAAATGGAAACTAGTCCTTAAAGAAAACTGAAACTAACGGCCAAAGAAAACGGAAACTAGCGCCCAAAGGAAACGGAAACTAGTCCTTTAAAAAAAATGTAAACTAGTCCTTTAAAAAAAATGTAAACTAGTCCTTAAAGAAAACTGAAACTAACGCCCAAAGAAAACGGAAACTAGCGGCCAAAGAAAACGGAAACTAGCGGCCAAAGAAAACGGAAACTAGCGCCCAAAGGAAACGGAAACTAGCGCCCAAAGGAAACGGAAACTAGCGCCCAAAGGAAACGGAAACTAGCGCCCAAAGGAAACGGAAACTAGTCCTTTAAAAAAAAATGGAAACTAGTCCTTAAAGAAAACTGAAACTAACGCCCAAAGAAAACGGAAACTAGCGGCCAAAAAACGGAAACTAGTCCTTAAAGAAAACTGAAACTAGCGCCCAAAGAAAACGGAAACTAGTCCTTTAAAAAAAAATGGAAACTAGTCCTTAAAGAAAACTGAAACTAACGCCCAAAGGAAACGGAAACTAGTCCTTTAAAAAAAAATGGAAACTAGTCCTTAAAGAAAACTGAAACTAGCGCCCAAAGGAAACGGAAACTAGTCCTTTAAAAAAAAATGGAAACTAGTCCTTAAAGAAAACTGAAACTAACGGCCAAAGAAAACGGAAACTAGCGCCCAAAGGAAACGGAAACTAGTCCTTTAAAAAAAATGTAAACTAGTCCTTTAAAAAAAATGTAAACTAGTCCTTAAAGAAAACTGAAACTAACGCCCAAAGAAAACGGAAACTAGCGGCCAAAAAAAAAAAAAAGGAAACTAGCGCCCCCAAAAAAACTAAAACTAGCGCCCCAAAAAAACGGAAAACTAGCGGCCAAAAAAAATGGAAACTGGTCCTTACAGAAAACGGAAACTAGCGGCCAAAGGAAACAGAAACTTGTACTTAAAGAACATTACTCCCTAAAGGACAGAAAGTAGTCCTAAAAACCTCGAAAGAAAACGGAAACTAGCGGCCAAAGGAAACAGAAACTTGTACTTAAAGAACATTACTCCCTAAAGGACAGAAAGTAGTCCTAAAAACCTCGAAAGAAAACGGAAACTAGCGCCCAAAAGAATACAAACTATTCCTTAAAGAAAACTGAAACAAGCCCCCAAACAAAATGGAAACTTAAAAATGGAAAACAGAAACTGATCCCCAAACGAAATGTTTTTTTCTTCCATATTCATTTCCATATTTATCATTATATTATCATCGTCAACATTGCAATAAAACGGAGAAGAATCACGTAGGATCACTCTTCAGCTCAGTTAGTAAACAAACTGGCTACAGTCGTGTCGTAGATAACTCCGCGTTCCACTCGCCACCACTGTAAAGAACTCTGAATGACCTCGAAACGTGCAGAACAATCGAAAGCCTCTTCCGAAGTGATATCAACTACTGGCTAAAGCGTACTGGCACCATTCTAGCCGATCCCACGAGAGCAGAGCTCCACTGACCATTATCAATAAAACACTCGGCTTTGAATGGGCTGATCATCCAATTAACTCTAGTTCTCTAATTAGCTATCAGCCCTTCCCACTTAATCACGTCCCAACTGAAATTGCACTGGGGCCCTTCGCAATTAGTTTGTGCTGGAAGGCCCCGGTGAGAGCGTCCCACTCGGGCCGGCAGCATCCAATCAAGCATTTCTAATTATAAACGGAGCGCTGCCGAGAAAACGAGCGCTTGCATGTGTACTGACCGCGTCATCGGTCCAATTACTGGTTATCTGTATAGGTCTGTAATGTCCAGTCCACTTTCACTCTTTTCCTTTACGCCCCCCCCCCCCACCCCCCAACTCTATTCGGGTCATGGCTGCAGGAGCTGCAGGCTGAGGGTCTGGATGACCTCCCTGTTCTCATACAGGTACATCTGCGTCTCCCACAGCATGTCCACCAGCACGGCGTCGCTCACTTCGTCCAGCATCACCTCGGCAGACAGCTGAGGACTCAGCCTGGAGGAGAGACAGAGGTAGGATTAGCAATACGGCAGGATATACCACGTCCGGTCCAGTCCGGTCCGGTCCACTCCCTGAGCAATGGATTACCTGTGATAGTTTATATCGGTCATCTCACACCAGGCTCTGGCTCGGTCTACAGCACAGCCATCTGAGTCAGTGCACTGCAAAAACAAAACAAACAAACAAATAAATAAACAAACAAACAAACTACATACACAAAGATATTTGGCACTTTGCCCATTCCGTGACCATATAGGAGGACTCTACAGTGCATGTACTCTGTTAGCCTCCTTTCACCTCCCTGTTTATCAGTGGTCAGGACCCCACAGGACTGACCACCACAGAGCAGGCAGGTAGGTAGTAGCTGGGTAGTGGGCAGTCAATCTCAGCACTGCAGTGACACTGACTGACCTGGTGGTGGCAGCGGCGGCGAGTGTGTGGATCTGGTGGATCAGACGCAGCAGTGCTGCTGGAGTGTTTAAACACCATGCCTGTCTAGGCGTCCTTCATCAGTGCCCACAGGACGCTGCTGCCCACACTCACCGCCACCACCACCGGGTCAGTCAGCGTCACTGCAGTGCTGAGAATGACCCACCACCCAAATACTACCTACCTACCTACCTGCCTGCTCTGTGGTCAATGGTCAGTCCTGTGGGGTTCTGACCATTGAAGAACAAAAAGGGTGAAAGCAGGTGGTGCGTGTGCGTGTGTGTGTGTGTACTTACACAGTCCACCAGCATCTTGCCCAGTTCTTTGACCCCTACGAAGCTTTTGGCCAGTTCCAGAGGGTTGGATGGTCGGAACACGTCCACGGAATTCACCACCACCTGTGGAGGTTTGCCTGTGCCTAGAGACACCACCACACCCAGCTTGCACACCTCCTCCCCTCGACCCTGAAACACACACACACACACACACACACACACACACTATTTGTTTACGTTACCATGGCAACTCAAGCCCATGTATAGATTGCAAGCCGTCCTGCATGCCTCCTCGTCCCTCCCGTCCGGACAGCGGATCTCCCAGGCTGGACTTGAGGGCTCGGCAGGTCACTCAGAAAGGGCGGAGCAGTGTCAGCTCTGCGATTGCTCCGTACATTTACACTGAGGGCCCGAGGAGCCCGATTCACTTCATCAGAGAGAAAACTAACCCAGATTTAGGTTCCCAGGGGCCGTAATGGTGGTCAGATTCAGTGGAAGCAGTGTGTGAGCAGGGTGCAGTGTCCGATACCTGAGTCTTCAGAGCTTTGTTATAGTGGTGGACCTCAGTCATCGCATCCAGCGTCGGGTTGTTGGCCAACAGCCCTCCGTCCAGGAAGCGCCCCATTGGCCGAAAGTAGGTGGGGGCGGCGCCGCTGGAGCGGGCGGCACGCCACACTACCTGCTCTGAGAGCGAGAGAAAGAGCGCGAGCGAGAGAAAAAGAGAGAGAGATATGAGAACCTGATACACATCATACACATGGAACCTTATTAGGGTTCCAGATGCTGTGCGGTATTACATCACTTTCACCAAGTGCGTGTCTCTCTCCCTCGCTCGCTCGCTCGCTCGCTCGTGTGCGGTGACCCTTTCTCCATTCTCTCTTGCTCACTCTCTCTCTCTCTCTCTCTCACACACACCTTCATCTGTCACCTTTCTACGCTTTCTGAGAGGCTCCCGAGTGTATCCCACTATCAACACATCCTCATCCTCCCAGCCTGCAAGAGTAACACGGACACTGAGATGCTACACACACACACACACACACACAGAAATACAGTACATACAGTTTGGGCACTTGGAGAAGCAAGACTCATATTATATGTAGAGGGATGTTGCTTGTTTAAATAGGTAAACAAACAAGTAAACAAACTCTCATCATCCTGACTGATCAATCATTCCCTGATTAAAGTGATCATTGGCCGTTATTCTCCATAGCAACAGGCATTCATTCTGGAGTTACCTCAGTCTATCTAGGACGGTTTTCGCCAGAAGGGGGCGACAAAGCCATGAATAACTGAAAAGCTGTAGGTGTGTGTGTGTGTGTGTGTCTGCACAGAGTGTAGAAAATAAATGCAGTATGTGCTGTAGCGCCCCCTAAAGACAGATCTAGGTATTTTTTGAAGATGAGACTAAGTGTGTGTGTGTGTGTGTGTGTGTGTGTTTTACCTTCCGGTACAGTAAGTGGTTGAAAGGTGGCGGTAGAAGCGTATGGGGGGTCTCTGGTCAGGGTGGGCGGTGCGTAGTTTCTGAAAATGTGCAGCTCCCCCGGGTGCCTGTCCGCCAGAACACTGGTGACCATCACCCTGAGAGAGAGAGAGAGAGAGAGAGAGAGAGAGAGAGAGAGAGAGAAAGACAGAGAAAAAGAGAGACAGACAGAAAGACAGAGAGAAAAGGGGAGAGAGAGAGAGAAAGACAGAGAAAAAGAGAGACAGACAGAAAGACAGAGAAAAGGGGAGAGAGAGAGAGAGAGAGAGAGAGTGAGTAAGACAGAGACAGAGAGAGAGAGAGAGAGAGAGAAAGACAGAGAGAAAGAGAGACAGACAGAAAGACAGAGAGAAAAGGGGAGAGAGAGAGAGTAAGACAGAGAGAAAGAGAGACAGACAGAAAGACAGAGAGAAAAGGGGAGAGAGAGAGAGAAAGACAGAGAGAGAAAGACAGAGAGAGAGAGAATTAGAAACACTACAAACATTACAAAAATTCAGAATAAGGGAACGAACACACACACACACACACACACACACACACACACACACACACACACACATCACAGTACTTGGGGTGTTGAACGTCGGTCATCTTGGTGTTCTCTCCAAACTCCTTCTTCAGAAAGTCCTCCAGGGGGGCCGACTCGTACGGCCTGGACCCCTTAAACACCTGCTCCTTCATCCGGAAGTACAGACACCGCAGATACTCCATTGACTTCCCTACACACACACACACACACACACACACACACACACACATTTACGTAACGTAAAGGTAATAAAATCGTAAGCAGAAGGTCAGTTACTTACTGGCCACTTTACTGGAAACACCTACTTCGTAGCGCCACCTGGCTAGTATACACCTAGCAGTGTGTGTGTTTCTGGTATGAGTGCACCGAGTCTCTACGTCAGGGTGGCTGCTGTGCTGGGACCGGTCCACCACCCCAACACTATCTGGTCAACAGTGGTCCGGGGGTGAGAAGCTGACCAGTGGTCAGTGGAATAGAGGGGGCTGGTACGTGCATATAGGATACTAGGCCTGTTACTGGTCCATAGCCCAACAGCATAAAGGTAGGTGTTTCGGATAAAATGGCCAGTTTAAAACACACACACACACACACACACACACCGTGAACTATAGCCAGGGCCAGAATGCCGCCGGTGCTGGTTCCAGCCACCCAGTCGAAGAGCTCTCTGATTGGCCGACCTGACGCTTTCTCCAATGCAATCAACAGCTGGATCAGAACCAAGCCCTTAATGCCTCCTCCATCCAGACACAGCAGTCTGTCCATCCTACAGGGAGAGGGCGCAAGTGTTCAAGATTGGGACACATCAAAAGGTCTGGCGCACACTTTTATTATTATTAATAATAATAATAATAATAATAATACATTTTAACCCACCTCCGGCCTCCTGCTTTCAGCCCATCCACCTCCATGTGACCTCGGCTCATGGCGGAGAGGGCAGCAGCCGTGTACATGATGTCATCAAACCCTGCCAGCCAATCACAGGTGAGAAATCAGGCCGAAAGTCAAATTCTTAGCCTTACTCTTGTAAACACAGTAGGAACCTCCTGTTCCTGCTAGTTAGCAGCTTGTGCTGAAACAAACTTCCTGGAGGGAGAACGGTTCTGAAAGGCTGAGAAAAGGAAGAAATCAATCTAGCAGGAGAAATGGTAAACGTCAGGCAGTCCCAATAACATTTCACCTTGGGCTATAAAACAAAACAAACAAAAAAACACGTTAATTAAACATGCAGCAGGGATCAGACATGCAGGAGATCTGCCACAGTAAAACTCACAGTAAGGGAATAGTTCAGCAAAAAACAGTGCTAGAACCCTGTCGAATGCCACTAAGCAGCTCAAGGCCCGGTTTTCCGGTTCAGATCTTCTTAACTCTGGAAGCAGCAGTGGAAACATCCAAGCTGTGATGTCCAGTCACTCCGACAGTAGACCTGGAAACGTCCGAGCTGTGATGCAGAGCCACTCTGCAAGCAGACTTGTGAAACATCCACCGTGCTGTAGACTCACTCTGCCAGAAATTCATGGAAACATCCAAGCTGCAATGTAGTGTCACTCCGGCAACAGGCCGTGGAAACATCTGAGCCGGGATGTAGACTCACACCGGTGGCGGTCCATGGAAACAGCCGAGCTGCGATGTAGAGTCACTCCGGCATTAGGGCTGTGGAAACATCTGAGCCGGGATGTAGACTCACACCGGTGGCGGTCCATGGAAACAGCCGAGCTGCGATGTAGAGTCACTCCGGCATTAGGGCTGTGGAAACATCCAAGCTGCAATGTAGAGTCACTCCGGCAGCAGGCCGTGGAAACATCTGAGCCGGGATGTAGGCTCACTCTGGCGGCGGTCCATGGAAACATCCAAGCTGCAATGTAGAGTCACTCCGTCATTAGGGCTGTGGAAACATCCAAGCTGCAATGTAGAGTCACTCCGGCAGCAGGCCGTGGAAACATATGAGCCAGGATGTAGAGTCACTCCAGCATTAGGACTGTGGAAACATCCAAGCTGCAATGTGGAGTCACTCCGGCAGCAGGCCGTGGAAACATATGAGCCAGGATGTAGAGTCACTCTGGCATTAGGACCGTGGAAACATATGAGCCAGGATGTAGGCTCATTCTGGCGGCAGTCCATGGAAACATCCGGGCCGCGATGTAGAAGCACTCTGGCAACAGGCCATGGAAAAATCTGAGCCGGGATGTAGACTCACTCTGGTGGCGGTCCATGGAAACATCCGAGCTGCGATGTAGAGTCACTCCGGCGGCCGGACTAGGAAAACACCCGAGCCACGATGTAAAGTCACTCCGGCAGCAAACTGTGGTCACATTCACACCCATTCCTGCAGCAGGCTATGGACAATTCTGAACCATGACATAGACACCATGTAGGCCTGGAAAACATCCAAGTTGCGATGTAGCAGCAGCAGACCTGGGAAACCTCATAGGTTCAATGTGGAGGGTGGACAATTTAATGTGGGAAAAGTCACTTTTGCGCATGTGGACTGAGGCGGACCCGTAATGAACTGGACTGGACTGCTACGTCCACCTCTTGATAGCCACGTTAGCCTCTAAGCTAACAGTACTAATGAAGCTATATGCGGACACTACACATCTGGCGCAACTGTAACTGTGGAAAAGGTGGAAATTCGATTTTTGCTGAACAAGTCCTTTGAGGAAAGGGATGAAGCTTTGTGTGTGAAAGCGTGAAGCAGGAGGGTTCTAGACTCAGAGGGAGTTCAGGGTTTGGGGTTTTACCTATGGCAGGAGGTGGAGCTCTCCTCATGCTGGGGAGCGGGATGTCGGGGGACAGCGGAGGGTGACAGCGTTCCACCCCGACACTACACAGCATCTTTAACAACACCTTACGGTTCGGGCCTTAAACGTAAAGCCACGGGTTAATGAGTCCAAACCGTGCACACACACATACACACACACACACACATACACACACACACACACATACACACACACACACACACACCAAAGAGAGAGAGTAGAGATAGACAGAGAGAGAGAGAGGATCAATGGAATGAGTGTGAGAGTACAAATCCAAAACATGCAAATACTGGTATTCAGGGTTTCCAAGCCTTAACCTGCCCATTAAGCCTTTCATAATTAAAGGGGAAGTCTGGCAAACAATCAAATACACCCAATTCGACATTTACCTCAGATATAGTCAACCAAGCAAGACAGGTCTGGGGTCCAAAGTTTGCCTCTTTAGTTCGGCGCTCAAACGATGAGCCACGACGTAAAGCGACTCTGGCGGCCGGATTAGGAAAGCATCCGAGCCACGACGTAAAGCGAGTCTGGCGGCCGGACTAGGAAAGCATCCGAGCCACGACGTAAAGCGAGTCTGGCGGCCGGACTAGGAAAGAATCCGAGCCACAATGTAAAGCGAGTCTGGCATCCGGATTAGGAAAGCATCCGAGCCACGATGTAAAGCGACTCTGGCGGCCGGACTAGGAGAGCATCCGAGCCACGATGTAAAGCGAGTCTGGCAGCCGGATTAGGAAAGCATCCGAGCCACGACGTAAAGCGACTCTGGCGGCCGGACTAGGAAAGCATCCGAGCCACGATGTAAAGCGAGTCTGGCAGCCGGACTAGGAAAGCATCCGAGCCACGACGTAGAGCGACTCTGGCGGCCGGACTAGGAGAGCATCCGAGCCACGATGTAAAGCGAGTCTGGCAGCCGGATTAGGAAAGCATCCGAGCCACGACGTAAAGCAACTCTGGCGGCCGGATTAGGAAAGCATCCGAGCCACGATGTAAAGCGAGTCTGGCAGCCGGACTAGGAGAGCATCCGAGCCACATGCAGAGTGACTCCGGCACCAAAACTGACTTAAGTTGGTTTGCATCATTAGCCTTGTAAGAGTCAAACTTCAGACATTGAAAACATCTTGGCTAAAAGTGAAAAATGTGTAATTTGATGTCCCACTGAACTTTCCCTTTAAGACCAGCAAAAAGTATGACGCCAATCAAATTTGAAGGAAATTAAGGAAAGCTTGGAAACCCTGGAAAAGTCTGCACTGTGAGTAATGTACCATGAATTACAATATTTATAATGGCTTATAAACACTGTATTACACGATAACTGTAATTAGCATTACATGCTAATTTGTTATTTTTTTTTACATGCCTCATAAAGTTATGCAAAAGCCCTCTAGAACATTCCGGAACTCCTTCCCAGCGTACACATACATCCCTGACCCCTCACCCTTGCTGGTGCGGGCTGCGATGAGGCCCGGCGTCTCCCCCAGGTCGTTATGGATCTCCACGTCGGCTCCGAAGACTATCAGAGCTTTGATCAGATCCATGTGGTCCAGCTGCGGCACAAGCACACGGACAAAGCCATGCTTAGAATGCGAGATGCTAGGCTAATGTCGCTAACATACACTGGGCTTGAGCGGTCAGCAATCTCAGCTCCGTCCAAAAGCTTCTACGTTTATTTGTTCCGGACGCTCTACGCAAAGCTACGTAAACCAGAACCGGGGATGCTAGGCTAACGTCGCTAACGAACACTGCTAGCCTACCTTCATGGCCAGGTGCAGTGCCGTGTTGCCATCCTCGCCCTTAATGTTGGGGTCAGCCCCGTGAGTGAGCAGCGTCATGGCTGCCTCAAAGCGCCCCCTCTTGGTCAGGATGTGCAGTGGACTCTCGCCGGTCTTGCTGAGGTAGTTCACGTTGCAGTCGCGGTCCAGCAACAGGCGGCTCATCTGCAGACGACACGCATAGTCCATCAGCTCCACTGACCATACAGGGGCACTGAAGAACATACAGGGTGAGATTGACTGCAGTGTGGTCAGTGGAGCTGCTGGAAGGGGCCCAGTGCAATCCAAACCAGGGGCGGTCACAATATTCTGATATGACCATGTGTGTGTGTGTGTGTGTGTGTGTGTGTGAGCACCACAGCTGACCGTGTGCTTTTACTACTCTATCTGTAGAGAGCTGCTGACCTCAGCTGTCTTGGCCCAGTGGAGTGGGGTTCCCCCATACACAGGGTCCTCCGCTTGCAGCTGGGCGGGATTAGCAGCCAGAATAGCCTCGGCGCAGCTAGAGAGAGACGGAGAGACAAAGCATGGGCAGCATGGACAAATCCTCAGCCATACACATTACCCGTCTGACACGCCCACCGCAGGCGCAGTCCAATCACAGAGCCCGTTGGTCATGGTCACAATGCTAACGGTAGCCAAGTTGTGCTGACCTACCTATCAGCTTCCACTCTCTGGCCACTTTATTAGAAACACCTACCTTGTGGTTCGAAATCACTGGCCACTTTATTAGAAACGCCCACCCTGTGGTTCGAACTCTCTGGCCACTTTATTAGAAACACCTACCTTGTGGTTCGAACTCTCTGGCCACTTTATTAGAAACACCTACCTTCAGCTTCCATTCAATGGCCACTTTATTAGAAACGCCTACCATGTGGTTCGAAATCACTGGCCACTTTATTAGAAACGCCCACCCTGTGGTTCGAAATCACTGGCCACTTTATTAGAAACACCTACCTTGTGGTTCGAAATCACTGGCCACTTTATTAGAAACGCCCAAACTGTGGTTCGAAATCACTGGCCACTTTATTAGAAACACCTACCTTCAGCTTCCAGTCAATGGCCACTTTATTAGAAACGCCTACCTTGTGGTTCGAAATCACTGGCCACTTTATTAGAAACGCCCACCCTGTGGTTCGAAATCACTGGCCACTTTATTAGAAACACCTACCTTGTGGTTCGAAATCACTGGCCACTTTATTAGAAACGCCCAAACTGTGGTTCGAAATCACTGGCCACTTTATTAGAAACACCTACCTTCAGCTTCCAGTCAATGGCCACTTTATTAGAAACGCCTACCTTGTGGTTCAAAATCACTGGCCACTTTATTAGAAACGCCTACCTTGTGGTTCGAAATCACTGGCCACTTTATTAGAAACGCCCACCCTGTGGTTCGAAATCACTGGCCACTTTATTAGAAACGCCCACCCTGTGGTTCGAAATCACTGGCCACTTTATTAGAAACGCCCACCCTGTGGTTCGAAATCACTGGCCACTTTATTAGAAACGCCTACCTTCAGCTTCCAGTCAATGGCCACTTTATTAGAAACGCCTACCTTGTGGTTCAAAATCACTGGCCACTTTATTAGAAACGCCTACCATGTGGTTCGAAATCACTGGCCACTTTATTAGAAACGCCCACCCTGTGGTTCGAAATTACTGGCCACTTTATTAGAAACACCCACCCTGTGGTTCGAAATCACTGGCCACTTTATTAGAAACGCCCACCCTGTGGTTCGAAATCACTGGTCACTTTATTGGAAACACCTACTCTATAGTTACAGAGTGGGTCAACCAACCAAAAATACCGGCCAATAGCGGCTTAGCGTAGCATAGCAACACCTTAGCAACCACACATTATTATTATAATTAAGTGCATATCGTGATCATTGTCCAACCCTTCTTCATTTCTAAGGACTAAACAGATACGCTAACATACTTTTCAGACAGCCATATGTAAATAGCCCCTGCTCTGATTGGCTTCTCACTCAATAAGCAGTTCGGCCTGTAACGCTACTTATAACTTCAGTATGAGTGGGTGGGGCTAAACAGCTGGAGGCTAAATATGCGTAGATACTGTGTGAACGTGCTGATTTTCGTGACCCCTTTCCTCACCCCCTCTCGCTGTACTTCATGGCCGTGTGGATGGGGTAGCCTGCGCCCCCGATGATGTCACAGCAGGCCCCGCCTCCCATCAGTGCCTTGGCGGTCTCCACCTTTCCCAGACGACAAGCCACGTGCAGCGGCGTTTCCCCGGCAACGTTGACCTCGTTGATCCCCGCGCACATCTGAGAGCACAGCACCTGTGAAGGTGCAACAGAGTAGCATTTATAAAGTGGCCACTTTATTAGAAACGCCTACCCTCAGCTTCCACTCTCTGGCCACTTTATTAGAAACGCCTACCTTGTGGTTCAAACTCTCTGGCCACTTTATTGGAAACGCCTACCTTGTGGTTCGAACTCTCTGGCCACTTTATTAGAAACGCCTACCTTCAGCTTCCACTCACTGGCCACTTTATTAGAAACGCCTACCTTCAGCTTCCACTCACTGGCCACTTTATTAGAAACGCCTACCCTCAGCTTCCACTCACTGGCCACTTTATTAGAAACGCCTACCCTCAGCTTCCACTCTCTGGCCACTTTATTAGAAACGCCTACCCTCAGCTTCCACTCTCTGGCCACTTTATTAGAAACGCCTACCTTCAGCTTCCACTCACTGGCCACTTTATTAGAAACGCCCACCTTCAGCTTCCACTCATTGGCCACTTTATTAGAAACGCCTACCTTGTGGTTCGAACTCTCTGGACACTTTATTAGAAACGCCTACCTTCAGCTTCCACTCACTGGCCACTTTATTAGAAACGCCCATCTTGTGGTTCGAACTCTCTGGACACTTTATTAGAAACGCCCACCTTCAGCTTCCACTCACTGGCCACTTTATTAGAAACGCCTACCTTGTGGTTCGAACTCTCTGGACACTTTATTAGAAACGCCTACCTTCAGCTTCCACTCACTGGCCACTTTATTAGAAACGCCCATCTTGTGGTTCGAACTCTCTGGACACTTTATTAGAAACGCCTACCTTCAGCTTCCACTCACTGGCCACTTTATTAGAAACGCCTAACTTGTGGTTCGAACTCTCTGGCCACTTTATTAGAAACGCCCATCTTGTGGTTCGAACTCACTGGCCACTTTATTAGAAACGCCTACCTTCAGCTTCCACTCACTGGCCACTTTATTAGAAACGCCTAACTTGTGGTTCGAACTCTCTGGCCACTTTATTAGAAACGCCTACCTTCAGCTTCCACTCACTGGCCACTTTATTAGAAACACCTACTCTATAGGTGTCCAGTTACAGAGTGGGTCGACCAACCAAAAATACCGGCCAATAGCAGCTTCCGGTTCAGGAACTGACCACCGATAAAGGGTTGGAGGTCGGCTAACGCAGACCGGGCATCACTCGAGCCTCACCTCTACGATGGCGGCGGAGTCCTGCTTGGCTGCGCAGTGCATGGGCGTGTCCCCGTTCTTGTCCTTGATGTCGGTGCGAGCCTGGCACTCCTCCAGCAGCTCCCGGACGCACCCTGCCTCGCTCCTCTCGCACGCGACGTGCAGCGGCGTCTGGCCCTGAGCGTCCCGCATGTTCATCTGGCTGCAGCCGAGGGGGAGAGGCAAGGCCACAGGTCAATAATGGTGGAGCTGCAGGAGGAGAACCTCCAGGGTAGAACCTATAGAGTCATACTAGCGTAGAACCCTGCTTCTGGATCTCTCAGCTTGTCCAGAAATGCATGTGGACAGCTGCCTGTCCATGAGGGGGCGCTAAGAGCGTGATTTGCACTTCCTAACTGTAGGGGGAGCCCTGGAGCTAACAATACCACTTCTCCCACAATGCTGCTTTAAGTAATCTTAAACCAGCTGACACAATCCGTATGACCTCAGCGTGAATGGGCGGGGCTAATCTGACGGTCCAGTTCTCGGTCAGCGTAACCCTTGACCGCTCACCTTAAAACATAGTTGTGCTTCAGGCAGTCCCGCAGGCCAGTATCCACGGCGATGTGGGCGGAGCTCCAGTCTGGGTGGTTCCGCAGGCAGTCCACGATTGGCTGGAACGTCTCTGCTTTGAGCGGAGGGCGGAGCGTTTCGTAAAACGGGCGGAGCTTCAAACTATACTGGGGAAACCAGTTCATGGCATCTTCCTCCGACGCCACCTGGAACAACCTGAGGAAGAGGAGGAGGTTAGGTACAGAATGCGGCAGCCCCAAGCTAACGTGCTAGCCCCAAGCTAATGCATCAAATGAATGCTCCACCCAAGCTAATGTGCTAGCCTCAAGCTAATGAGTCAACCCCAAGCTAATGCTCTGCCCTAAACTAATGCACTAACTGTGAGCTAATGTGATAGCCCTGAACGTATGTACTAACCACAAGCTAATGTGCTAGCCTCAAGCTAATGTGCCAGGCCCAAGGTAGAACTACAAAACTTTAAGCTAATGTGTCAGCCCTAAACTAATGAACTAAGAGCAAGCTAATGCGCTAGCCCTAAGCTAATGAGTCAACCCCAAGCTAATGCTCTGCCCTGAACGTATGTACCAACCACAAGCTAATGCTCTAGCTCCAAGCTAATGACTCAATCTTGAGCTAATGGGTCAGCCCTAAAGCCCCCTAAGACACAAACTGCAAGCTAATGTGCTAGCCCTGAACTTACGCGCTAGCCCCAAGCTAATATGCTAGCATTAGCTTGTGGTTGGTACAAACACTGGGGCGTATGTCAGGCTGGCCGGACGAGACAAGGACCTTCTGTGATGAAGCTGAGAACCAGAGCGCCGCGGCAGTCTTGTGACGGGCACCCGGTCAGGAGCCTCACGGCCTCAATCAGCGAGGCAGGACGCGGTCAGCTGGAGCCAGGCCTTACGGTCAACAGCCACCCAATTCTTCTCAGCCACGAGAGCTTAGGCTACAGATGGTTGTGGGTTCGATACCCCCTTGAGCAAGACCTCTCCCTGCCCCCTGCCCCCTGCCATTCCACCGGTGTCCAGCTAGACCTGGCCGCCCATAGCTCTGACCGACTACATCTGGGTGGAGCGCTTGGTGCAGTGCAGTGACCGGCCTGTGACCCCGTGACCTTAGGAACGCTCACCTCAACGCCATGGACGAGCTCTCCGGCAGGAGCAGGACGCAGTCCCAGGACTGGCTGGAGGCGTTCCTGTACAGCAGCATCCTCCCCTCCTGCTTCAGCCGCACTTTGCCGCTGTACTCCGACAGCTGGACGTCCCGCACGCGGTACGGGTTGCTGAACAGGCTGGACACCGAGGTGACGGTGTCCAAGATGCGGCCTAGGAAATTCTGCATTCTGACCTGGGTGGAGAAAAAAGGATGGAGAGAGACCGAGAGACAGACAGACAGACAGAGAGAGAGAGAGAGGGGGGGGGTCAGAGGAGACCAGCTTCGGCCTGTTGAGTAGTAGACCGGTCACTCAGGGCTGATTAAGGGGGGCGGGAGGGGGGGGGGGCAAAGGTCCTGAATGGTCAAAGGTTACTGATATGAGGGTCTTCTCGAAGTACAATACTGCAGACGGCTGTCAAACACTACACTACCCCCCCTCCCCCTCCCCTTCCCCTTCCCCTTCCCCTAAAGCTGACGTACTACTACAAGCCGGAAGAACTACAAGTACGGGTCGCCACACGGCTCGGTCCTGGCGTTGCGTTTATCCGTCTGACATCGAGAAACTGAAGTAACGTGAAGCCTTATAACCGAAAGTGCTCCCAAACAGCGGCAGTCAGCACGCAGTCGACTCGTACCAGTCAAACGAATGTCGTACAATGTAAACCCGACATTTTCGGGACATTTTCGGGGACATTTTCGTCCATTTCCCCCTAAAACCGCGAGCCCATTCTGAGCACGGGGCAAAAACACTCGCTCCAACCGTCAACACCGAGCTCAAAACGCCCTGCAAACGCCTTTCCCCGCCACTGTACACTCTCTCTGACCCTAAAAACAGCCCCCCACTGCCGGCTTCACCTCAAGTCCGGCTCCTCGGCCGCCCCGCGTTAACACACCAAGCCTCCCCGCTGACTTTTTGACGGGACATCAACAACCATGATTCCCCTTCAACCGAACCACCCTCACGGCCGACTGGCGTGTGCTTTACCCAATGAGCTGGCGAGGAAGTGCTCCCGGCCTCGCAGCTCCGCCAATCAGCGGCGCGTATCTGGCAGCAAAAGGCGGGACTATCGAAGAGCATCGTCTGCGCGTCTGCGTCGCTTTGCCGGAGCTTAGCTTAGCATGAGGCAAAAAAACACAACAACAAAACCCACAATAAACAGCTTGATGGCACAAAAATATATATTAATATACAAAAATAATACATTAAATAAATAATAAATTATATCACACGGTATCATGCATTTATTTAATGCATTTATTTAAAATGGATTTACGAAGCTAGCTGCCGAAGTACATTTACTAAATAAAAGTCCCAGGCAAAGCAGGAACACGAGTTTTTTTTTTTAATATAAAGAAATAAATAAAGTAAACATATTAAAAATATCCACACAAATATAATAAAAAAAAGTACTTAAAAAAAAAGTGAGTTTGTGTGTCCAGGCTTTACTTTATTTCTTCAACCCACAAACGATGTCATCGGCTTTTATTGTTTAAATTGTTTTTATCTGCGCATTATGTTGTAATTTAATTGTAATTAAATTTGCACTTTTGTTAGATTTTTGTATTCGAGCCCCTCCACCGTTGCTAAGTCCCTGCACCACGTGACTCCTCTTCTCTCCCGGGCTGGTGATGTTTCAATTCGATTCATTCGATTCATTCGATTCATTCGTTCACGGGTTCGGAACGTTTCATCCGACTCAACGATTCATTGATTCACAAATTTTCATAAACTTTACAACTTTATCAAGTGTGCAGAAATAAACATCACAGGAATGTCATTTAATTCTAAAAAGCTGATTTAAATATGTTTCGCCATGATTTTATGAACTTTATTATATTAAATCTGTATTTCATAATGAATCAGCCTTTAACACGGACGTGAGTGAGTTTTGAGAGGCATGTTACGATGTAGTATTTAACAATGATATAAATGACATAAAATCATCTGAATCCAGCAAATATAAACATTATGACGATACAACAGTGTTTATTTACGACGACTGTCTGAGCTATAATTTTAAACTTATAATAAAAATAAACAAAATAATACAAATCAACAATTTAAATAAAGTTCAAACATACATGAGCATATTTCCATGTAACGATTAGCTGCCTCGAATAAAAAAAAAAGTTCGATTCTATTGTGACACATGAATCGGCTCAATCTGTTCACTGAAAAGTACATCGTGTATTTTCTGATTTTTTACTATTTTACGATAAATATTTGAACTTCCTTCGAATCGTTCAGCCTTCAGAACAGATATACACACTGAACATGCTACAAATGGCAAGTTAAGAAGGTCATTCTGTGGCGTTTTATGGTTTTATGACCATAGTTCTGAATTTCACGTTAGCTAGCTGGCATGCGTGCTACAAACTAGCTCGATTCCCGCCTCAGCGTGCGAATCGAGTCAGTCGATTCGCTGAGAAGAACCGGTTCACAAGAACGATTCGCTTCCCGGGCTGTTTTGCTGCTGCTGCTGTCGCCGCTGCTGTCAGAGACTCCTTCCCTGCCTAGGCAGCGCCTCCGACGGCTAGACCGTGCTTGTGGAGGAGGGTAGGAGGCGGAGGGCCGGTGGTGGTGGTGGTGGTGCGGGCACGGTGCGCCCGGAATCTGGATAAGCAATGGAGCTGTCGGCCATGGGAGACCGCGTGTTCGCCGCCGAAGCCATCCTGAAGCGGCGCGTGCGGAAAGTAAGACGCGCGGGGCGGGCGCCTTTTTTCTTTTTAGCTCGCGGGGCGCCGAAGCTGCGAGGACGGGGACGGAAAACGGAGGGAGGGTGGAGGGGTCTCGGAGGTGGGTGGGAGGGAGGCCTACTCGCAGCTCGGCTACTAAGCCGTCCATATTTAACCGTAAAAAACCGTGGGTGCAAGTTAAAAACAAGAAGCACGAACGCACGCGCGCCCGATGCTTCAAGCTAGCATGGTTGTGCAGAACACTGCACGTCGTTTGTTGCAGCCCTAAAGCTAAACGAAGTGCTCGAGTGGAGGCGGCGGGGGGCATGCAGCCATGTCTGCATGGACGGGCGCATTAGGCTTTCTGCACGATGCAGTATTTGCATGCCTCTTTCGTGCCTTGCAGAATGTTGCATGGTGCAGAATGTTGCAAAGCACCGTTTTTGCTCATTAGGTGTCTCGCGGGGGTGTAGGCATTGGTAGGCATTGCTGTGCACGCTGTATTGCACCGCTAACCCCATGCTGTTCTCTGTTCTGTGTTTTGCAGGGTCACATTGAGTATCTCGTGAAATGGAAAGGATGGGCACTGAAGTAAGTGTGTCAATGTGTGTTAAAGGGGAGCTCTGATCAAAGTAAAAAAAGTATGACCACTGCTGTGTCTGGCGTTAACATGCCCACCTGCGTCCTACCGAGGCCGTAGTAGCCTGGAGAGAAAATCCCTAATGGGGTAAAGACAAAAACCCCCCTTCTGATGATGCATCGTGAAGGTGGGTGGAGCTTAAAGTGTGTTAAAGGGACACTCTGATGACAGTGAAAATTTCACCCATTGCTAAATCTTGCGTGAGCATGCCAGCTCGCCTCTTGCCGAGGCCGCAGTAGTTTCCGGAGTGAGATTTTTTTTTTTTTTTTTTGGTTGAAAAACTAGGCAAACCCCCTTCTGATGATGCATCTCGAAGGTGGGTGGAGCCTGAATGTTAGCCAGGTAGCTACTCTGATGCTAACATCTGTATGTATTCGCCTCTGTACAAATGGATATGCTAGCAGCCCGGTGTTCACTATCACCAGTGTTTATATATCAGTTTGTGAAATGCATGCTGGGTACTGTAGTTCTGGCTAACCGTGCACTACAGATTTGTACACGACGCATCAAACAACAATGTAGCAAATTGAATTATTAAAATGTTTGCTTTATTGTATTTAAATATTACATTTTTATTGCTGTTTATCGTACAGGCACAGCACATGGGAGCCTGAGGAAAACATCCTGGACGATCGGCTCATCACAGCCTTCGAGCGGAAGTAGGTCGACTTCAGCAGTTCATGTGTGAAAGAGCTCTGGCATTAAGCCGTAATGTACCTTCTAGCTAATCCCGATGTAATGTTCCTGTAATTACGTTAGGAGGTAATTGGCAAAACCTGATCCCAGATCAATACGTATACCCTTATTTATTTGTCTTCCCAAGAGCGTTTTACAAATGACTGTTTCTGTTATATTCATACACTGACATATTTCTGGTACTGTGCCATCCCTATTGTACGAAATACTCGTATAATTACTCGTATATGTAATTACATAGCTAGTGACAGTGAATTACATTTAGATTTGGGGCGCAACGATACACAAAAGTCAAGGTAAGGTTTCTATCATGCTTTGGATCCTGAAGTTCAGTACAACCGGGACAAAGCACCACAGTCCATAAGGGTGCTTTCACACCTACCTTGCTTGGGACGGACCTACGAACTGTTCAGTCTGGTCCGAACCAAAGATAGCAGGTGGAAAAAGTGCCTGAACTAAAAATCTGGTCCAACAAAAGGACGTGGTTTTGGATGGTCTGGATCAAGGTGAAACAAAATCTTTTGGACGGATCAGACTAATTGAAGGAATTTGAGGCAGGTCATCATCGTTCACTAAACAATAGAAGACAAAGAAGCATGTGGAGACAATTCTGTCTGTGGGAGAAGATGCAGCTGTTGTAGGATGAGCTCATTCATCCTGTGAATTGGAACTCTTCTCACGTTCTGAGCTTTAAGGTGGTGGTGGGACACTCGCCGTAGTAGCTTCTGCAGTACATCTTCAATGGTTTAAAGACTAAAACCCCCTTCTGATAATGTATTGTGAAGGTGGGTGGAGCTTGAATGCATGTTAAATTAAATTAAATTAAAATTTTAACCCATGCTACAACTCAATAAATACGTCTACTCGCCTCATACTGCATCCATACTCATTTCTAGAATGAAATGTAGCTTAAAAAGTATAGCTGTTGTAGGACGAGCTTGTTCATCCTGTGAATTGGAACTCTTCTCACGTTCTGAGCTTTAAGGTGGTGGTGCTGGTAGTAATGCTGTAATATCAACAGTTTAGTGCAATCAAATCTGTTCATTCGTTTTTTTGGGGGGCACGCCCCTCTACAAACCAGTCAGTGTCAAGTATAGGAGGAGTTGGCCCACATAAGTGATTAGGGCGGGTTCCTAGTCGCTCAGTCACTAAACTGCTGTGTGAAACCAACCCGAACCGAATCGGAGCTAAGCGCTTGGTGTTGTGTAGTGGGTACCATCCCCGCCTTACTTGTGCTAGGCTAGGGTAGGCCGTGCAAGCGCACCACTCTCCACCAATAAGAGTCGTTGGCCTAGAATCCTAATGCTACATTCACCAAGGGGTGCTGTTGGCCCAGCCCCACGGCGAGGTTATCCATGTTCTAACGCTGCCTTTTCCTTCTTCACAGGGAGCGAGAGCAAGAGCTCTACGGCCCAAAGAAGCGAGGACCCAAACCAAAAAACTTTCTCCTCAAGGTTTGAGCTTCTCTTTGTTTCTTTTTGGGAGGTCTTAGATTTGTGTCAGTTACCCATCCCAGTGTGCATTTACCCTACCCACATCAGGACGGCAGGGAAATGACCGTCAGAGCTCATGATAGTGAGGCCATAGTGTTTCTTTTGAGAGTTTGAGGAATCGCTGCATCTCCTGGATCCAGGCTGGAGCTGCTCTAAAGCTGCTGCACGACAGGCTTTGTCATGTTTCTAATGCCAAACCAAGCAACTGCTAAGCGATTCCAGACTGTGAAGGACGAGCAGAATTAAACCTAAATTAAGTGTAAATGGATTGATGCTCAGTCCACAATCATCACTGGGAAAAGTCTTGTGTGCAGAACCATAAGTTCAACTATGTCGTTTCTTTTGCTGCCAGTGGGCCATAAGAACCTGGCCGAGGAACAGCGCAAGTAGAGCATGTGGACCCCGACTTTGATATCACCGTCTCATAAAACCAAACTGTCACTTGAGAAGATAAAGATCGGGCACAGTATGTCGGCCATAACATGCAGTGGCATCTGTCATATAATAGGCCAAGTATAAAGATCTTAGCCTTTTTGACAAGGGCCATACATCAGGCAGGTCTTGTGGGGTCAAGAATGGTCCAAGAACAACTGGTGAACCGGCGACAGGGTCATGGGCACCATGGGCAAGGTTTATTGATGTTGATGACCAAGATCCATGGAGGCCCCACCTCACAACATACAGGTTTTATAGGACCTGCTTAAAAGATCTGCCTTGGTGGCAGATACCCCAGGACATCTTTAGGGATCTTGTGAAGTCCATGTGTCAGTAGGTCAGGTCTTTTGTGGCAGCACGAGGGGGACCTACTCCGTATTAGGCAGGTGGTGTTAATGTTAAGCCTGATCATTAAGTAACACAATTTTGGATGTTTAGTTGACTGGGAAGTTTGCTGTTTATTCTAACAGTTTTCCCTCCCCTAGGCAAGAGCTCATGTCGGTGAACCGTCGCCCCGAAGCTCCAGCACTCGAAACACTCCTCCTCGCTCTTCTTCCTCAGCCGTCGCCCCTCCCAATCCTTCATCTTCCTCATCTGCTTCTTCCCTGGCGCCAACGCCCCGATTGCACTCCCTGGCTGCCTCACACAAGCTGAAGAAGGACATCCATCGCTGCCACCGGATGTCCCGGCGGCCTTTGCCCCGGCCTGACCCAGACGGCTCCTCCTTTTCCTCCCGGCCGCCAATCTCTCCGTTCTCTGAGACGGTGCGCATCCTCAACCGCAGGGTCAAGCCACGAGAGGTCAAGCGGGGTCGCATCATCCTCAATCTAAAGGTTATCGACAAATGTAGTGGCAGAGCAACCAACAGGAGGCCAGCTCAGTCAAATCAAGGACGGGCACAGATCCCATCCCGGAATCGCATCATTGGGAAGAGGCAGGGCGAAATGCCCTACAGGCCCTTCCATCCTCCCATGAAAATGCTTGGCTTCCCCATGTATGGCCAACCGTTCGGGCTTCAGCCCTTCCCACCAGTTCCAGTCGAAACTAGCAGAAGAGCAGGATCTACCTCTGGAACGAATAGCAGGGGTGGACGATGTAGTCCGAGTAGGTCCCCAAGAAAGCCACCTGACTTTCCATACCAGTCGCCTCCCTCACCCTCCAGCTCAAGCGGGTCTGAAAGTGACACCTCTTCTCCGCCCCAAATCCAGCCTGGACCACCTCAGGCACCGCCACCTGAGACTGCCCCATCCTCCCCGCCAGTACTAAGTCCAGAAACCCCGTCCCGCGTCTCTGACGCCCCTCAGAACCGCCCTAGTGGTGCCAAGCCTGCATCTGCATCAAACCCCTCGTCCTTCTTGCCCTCTTCGCCGTCTCTTTCTTCTTCCTCCTCTTCATCGTCGCTTGAAGACGAAGACGAGAGGGCTCAGACTCTCCCCGCTCCGGCAAGAGGTGGAAAGAGGAAACCGTGCCGGCGAATCCGGACGTCCCGCCCGGCAGCAGAAAAGCGGGCCCTGAAAAGGGGCGACCCTGACTGGCGTCCTGAACAGGCACCCAGCTGCACCAACGTGGTGGTCACTGACGTGGCCACCAACCACCTCACCGTCACCATTAAGGAATTCTGCAAGCCTGGAGCCAGTTCCACAGGTTCTGCGCCCCCGTCGCCATCCCAAGCCAAGAACCCCCGCTCTTCCGACCCCTCTGCCACCCAGTCCTCTCCAGCTAGTAGCTCATTCACCCAGTAACGCCAATAAGAACTTGCCATGAAGATATTCAGCTTCCCCAAAAAATCAAGTTGCCATCAATGAAATTGAGACATATTTTTAAATAAATTTTAGATATATAAAAGTAAAATGCTCGAGGGCTTGGACTCTGCTCTTCCCCACGATATTCATTTCAAACGCACATTGATCTACACAAGAGATTATAGTCCTTTATCGTTTACTTTTGTGGTGTTTACGATGACCCTGTGTTCCTTACCTGTCCCGTAGTAACCATAGGAAACTGTCAACAATATGGAGATCAAAGGATGCCTTTTTGAGCCGAATCGAGTAGAGTGCCTTGATTCTAAGCTAAGGACGCTCGCCTGGAGTCTCCTTTTTTAATAGTTTTCTGCTATTTATGCCTTGTGGGGGGGGGGGCAAAAATAGGCTAAAAGCTAACGTTGACAAAAACAACATACAACAGCAAGTTCTTCAAGCCTTAGAAGATGCAATACTTAGAGTAAGCAGTTATGCCACGATTTCTTCATCAGCTTTGCTAATCTTAAACGTCAAGACTTTAACTTTTTTTACGTCAAGACTTTTACTGTCTTGGGGGACATCAACTCAGCACAGACCAAATGAGAATATCGGATTTTGAATTTTAGCGAATCTTGATTTTCAGCTTATACGTTCTTGACATCCAATCGGCTGGTTTACGGCCATTTAGGGCTAAGGAGGTCATTTCCGACACCCTTATTCATTCCCGTAAGGTGGGACCTAGAATTGAAGAAGGACCTTGACTGGGTTCCCGTTGATCGTATAGTTTGCAGTCCAGTACTGCAGAAGTAAAGCTGCAGCATAGTGGAACCTCAATGCTAGCTAATTCACGTAGACCTGTCGGTGGTTGTAGGTTCAGCGTTGCTCATAAGGAACGCAGGGTCATGGCGTGAACATGTTAAAACTTCCGCTTCATTTGAAGTGCACAAAGTCCATAGAGATTGTGCTTTAGCACCTGCACTTGTTTGGCAGCAGCCAAAGCATGCATCGTCAAAATCCCCCCTCAAGACTCTCGCCCCGCCCCGGATGGGCTTGCGATCCCACCACAATGCACGCACAACGTAAAAGCTGTATTCGCAGCTCAGTTTGGACCTTCTGCTCTGCCTCTCCCACCTCCATAACCGAAGGACTATGTCCACCAAGACTCTAAACTGACGCTGTTTTTTCTTTCGTTTGTTTGTTTCCTGTGAATACGCCAAGGACTGCACCATAAGCTTGCTACTGTAACGCCTTTTCCTGTTCCTTCCACACGCTCTATCCTCTGCAGGAGTTTCGATTGCCTTCCAGACCAACCCTAGTTTGTGTTTGGGCTTTTGTTCCAACCAGACGTTGATGTTTCGCAGAGTCAGTTTAAGAAGCGTGACCGTTTGTTTTGGTCTTTTTTGGACAATTTCGCCCAGTTGTAACCAAATACAACCTTGCCTTGGCTGTTGGAACCTTTTTTTAGGACTCGTAACACTCAACGGTTAAATGCACCCGACAACGCTTCTCAAACTGGTTCCACGGAAAGGCTTCTGGTCCAACTGGGTGTTGGCATGGACAGATCCAAAAAACTGGGATTGAAAAAATTAAAACGTCCGTAGTTTTATGCGTTAAAACTCCATTCAGAACAGCGAACAGTACCAGACTTTGAATACTCGTTGGTACTAGAATACTTGTTCTCGATACCTCCCTGCTTTTACATTTACATACATGCAGTTGAACGTTTGTCCAGTAAGTGGGAACTGTGTCTTGATAGCTTAACCCGGTGCTAGTGCAAATGAACCGAAATGAGCCATGGGCACATACTGTAGCTTGCTGCACCTGAAGGTCAGTTCGCATCATACGATTTCTGGGGTTTTCTGTTGTTTACATCTTTCCATGTCCTGGATACGATTCCGTTGTAGTCAAGGCATCAGTCCACGTGAGCTGCGCTGGATTGACGATGTACGGAGGCCAGTCTTGATGACCCCAGTGACACCAATATTTTGGAGACCCTTGGGCTTTTTTATTTAGGCTGCAGTTTCATAGCTTCAAGGACAACATTTTTGAGTCCTAAAGCAGGAACCGAACACCAACGTTACGAGGCTTATTCGGGGCAGTCCTACATGATACGTTCTGGTCCTTTAACCCGTAGCTTGCACGGTCAGCCACTCTTGCTGAGGTAGATGGGTCGTCTCGTTTAAGGGATGTTCTTTCAGAGCTTGGTGCACAAGGGCTCCTGTGAATGTATCTTGAGGGATTTGGGGGATTTTTTTGGGGCCTGTTTCTGGGTTGGGGGGGTGGGAGGGTTTCATGCGTTGTCGCTCGCGATATTCATATGGAACGTCGGGCAAGTCCAAGTAAATACCGCGTCCCTGCCGAAAAACCGCCATCGACAGTGTTTTTAATGCCTGATGAATAAACACGAGAGAACCTGATGAAGACGTGTACGATGTTCGGAGAGTCACACCAACATCTGTCTTGCCTAGGGCCTTCCGTAGAGGCTTCCGTTGGGAGGTCGAGTCCTGCTGGCGGTACAAGGAGTTTGGCATTGAAAGTTCACATGGCAGCTAACTCAACTGTGGCGAAGGATAACGCAATGTCAGACGCTACCGTAGGACATCGGAAAACAGTCACTTGATTTAACTATAGAACTCGTCCAATTAAGCAGTGCATGCCCACAGAATCCCGGCTAATCTTAATTACTGTGCCTTTGGGAACTTCGGGGAGAGAACACTATGAAGGAACATTTCACATGAAGTTACAAAGGGGGGTGGGAATGGCGTAGGTACGACTTAGACGGTTTTTGGTCCTAGTCTAAGTCTTTCTAGATGCTAGCTTCTTTCTTTTTTTTCGGACAACAGATCGATTTTACCTGCCTAGTAGTTTCCAAAGCAGCTGGCACTTCCTAGGCCATTCCTGCACTAGTACTATTATTATTATCCCTAGTATTATTTACCTAGCGACCAAATGTACTCTTGTAGACCTGCGTAGCACTGGTTACTTTGCGTAGTTATCCCTTACTTGTCTTTTCTTCGGTTGTCTTTGCGAAGCTTCGTAGGTGACGTTTAGTAGATCCCAGACCTGGGAGACACTGACTCACTGACCCTCCCTTCTCTGGTGCATCCCCGTCGTAAGGCGTCCGCATCCGGTATAGCGAAGCATGTGTTGCCTTCCACCTCTGTGTTCTGACTCCACAATTTAGCAAATCTAGCACATCCCCTCAGTCTAGGCGAGTGTCCCTGGCGGTCGAGTCTCTGTGTTTACCCGTGTGAAGTTCGTACTGTAACGCTAGCGAGTAACCGTTAGGAATTACTGTGGCGTGAAGAAACCGCCCTTACGCGAAGGCGGCTAGGTAGGTCGTCGGGAGGTAGCACAGCACAGCACAGCACTAAGTTATCAAGTAGCCTTTCTTTCCCCCCTCCGCCTACATAGGGCTTGAAGGTCTTTCCGGATGTAGCCACCACCAGGGGGCCGGCCGTGGCATCTACGAGAAGAGATTATGGTGCCGAGAAAAGCAAGGAAAAAGAAAGCCCTGCAGATACGGCAGGAGATCGTCTGGAGAGCTTTGTGTTTTGAGGGCTTCTCGTCTTCTCGTTTGGATTTTTCGTACTGTAGGAGTGATGATGATTATTATTATTATTATTATTATTATTATTAAGTGCTGCCTTTCTTTTATAGCCATTGTTGTTCTATTTTAATAGTCCAGTTTGGGTTCGAGAGAATGTAAAACCCAAATATAGCGAACTAAGTGTAATTTCTAAATAAGATTGTGTCCGTATGGTTTTATGTATAAGGTAAACGGCATAGATGGAAGAAGTTAATGACTCCGATGCTACTAATGCTAATGACGACAGCAACAATTATGATGATGATGATGATAACATTGTATTGTATCTGATGCATGTTTTGCAAACCCGAATTGTACAGGTCAATTTAATGTCAATTATTGATGTTGCTTTGTGTGTTCCTCTTGTAAGATGCTTTTAATAAAAATCACCCCAAAGACATACGTTGACCTGTTGCCGCCATCTTCATTTCTTCATATTTTTCATTTTTGCCTGAGGTTCAGGCTCAGGTTCTGGGTTTTCTGGGTCGTAGCTTCGTGGGCTAATTGGGTTGAGAACCGGTGCATGCATGGCTCGTTGGAAAGCTCGGCAGCACCAGAGTACCAAATACCGAAGTTCTGGAAGACAGGGCGAAGAAGATGATCTCGTAACTCCACAACTGGCGAGGAGGTAGGTCTAAATGTCTTCCAACTGGAACGTCTCTGTACGTCAGATTTCCTACTCGGAAGGTCGAGAGAGCTTCACCAACCCCGAGTTCAAAATCCAAGATGGCTGCACAGAACCTCAACAGCAGTAAAAGCAGTAGTTATACAATGCTAATCTGGGACAGTGCTAGCAATGCTAACCTGGGGCATATTTTGGTTATTATATTTTGGCGGTCAAAACAGCCGGGGTGAACTCTGAAGCTAACTTTAGC
The DNA here is from genome assembly GCF_030463535.1 of Salminus brasiliensis. Taxonomy (NCBI): domain Eukaryota; kingdom Metazoa; phylum Chordata; class Actinopteri; order Characiformes; family Bryconidae; genus Salminus; species Salminus brasiliensis. The sequence goes on along the minus strand of NC_132902.1, from coordinate 2,093,245 downwards.
GAAGTGTTTTTGTTAGCTCTGTGCTAGCGGATAGCTATAGCCCTGGTCCCGGCACGAAAGACGATATACGGCGACAGCATGCATTTAAAGGTTTGCCTGGCCGAGCTAATGCTAGCTTTCACTAATAGCCAGAGCAAGCTAACGCTGCGGTAGCGATGTTAGATGAGGCCTACACATGTTGGACTAGGCCTGTAGACCAGTGTGCTGATGCCATGGTACAGATGTTGGACGAGGCCTGTAGACCAGTGTGCTAATGCCGTGGTACAGATGTTGGACGAGGCCTGTAGACCAGTGTGCTAATGCCGTGGTACAGATGTTGGACGAGGCCCGTAGCCAGTGTGCTAATGCCATGGTACAGATGTTGGACAAGACCTGTAGCCAGGCCGTGGTACAGATGTTGGACGAGACTCGTAGCCAGCTCGTTTCCAGTTCCACTGCTTAGCCCAGTGTTTTCCCCCTATCACCTTTCATCAAGCCCCCCATAAGACGAATCAGGGGTCTCATAGAAGGGAAACGCTCAGTGGTGCTGTCAGCAGGTCCCTCAGAAACAGAAACAAATGAACATTGTTTTGCAGCAGCCTTTTAACCCCAGAACACACGCTGCCCCAATTACTGCAGCTTATGCTCAGGCTCAGCTGGATGGATTAATCGCAGTCGAGTCCAGAGCGCAGCAGGAATGCATTCTCTGATGCCTTTCAGGTACGTGTACAATAATTTACAATTTTCTACGCGCTATGGTGCGACTATGAACTATACCTTGCCCAGGGAAGGCCCGTAGTGCATTTACACAAGTACTGTGGGAACTGGCTGCTTGTACTTTTACTCAATTACATACTTTTTACACCTTTCGTGTAGGCTTATGATTTGACAAAAGTATTGGGACGCCTGCTCATGCATTTACTCTTTCTTCTGAAATCAAGGGTATTAATGAGAATTGATCCTGCTTTTGTTGGAGTAACTGTCTGTACTGTCCAGGGAAGAAGACTTTCTACTAGATTTTGGAGGAGCATGGCTGTGAGGATTTGATTGCATTCAACAACAAGAGCATAAATTAGTGAGGTCAGGATGTTGGATGCTTTATACCCCTCTAGCCAATGCCTGGCATTAGGCAGCATAATGCAGATAGGTTCATCAGCTTTATCTGCTCCAGAGGGTCCTATTCTATTGGCAGTACCTTTCTATAGGTTCCATAGAGTCGTTAGAAGGGCGTCCACAAACAAGGAGCGCCTTTACCTACAGGCTGTATTTGTCTGTCCGCAGACACACAACCAAGCTGAGGCTCCTGGGGGCCTTCATGGCAGCTGGAGGTCCCGGTGCAGGCCAAGTAGGGCAGGTGCGAGGCCAGAGGAGAGCGGCTTCCATCCCCATGGGCGAAGAGGGATGGTGGAGCCGAGAGAAGAGACCAGCGTCCGACGACTCTCGCATCCACCCGTTCAGGGTAGAAACCTCGGACGAAGAGATCCAGGTAAGGGGGTATGGAATGGTTTAAGCCGTCGTGGCTGGATGCAATCAAATCCTCACAGCAAACCTGATGCTCTCCTGTCCCGCCAGGACCTTCACGCGAGGCTGGACAAGGCCAGGCTGCCCCCTCCTCTGGAGGACTCCCGCTTCCGCTATGGCTTCAACCCCGGCTACCTCTGGAAAGTGATCTCCTACTGGAGGCACCAGTTCGACTGGCAGAAGCAGGTCAACGTCCTGAACCGCTACCCACACTTCAGAACCAGAATCGAAGGTCAGCCTGACCTTTGGAACCAAATGTTGAGTCCAAGATCTAGTAGAAAGCCATCTTCCCTTGACATAGAGGCAATAGGCACTCCATGTAATAGCCTTGATTTCGGAAGAAACAACGAACGTGCAGGTGTCCCAATACTTTTGTCCTTTTTCTGTACGATATAGTGCAAAGAATATGTGTGTGTGTGAGGGGGTGGAGTTGTCCGTCCGTCAGTGGTCTGTGACCCTTGCAGGTTTGGATGTACACTTTGTCCACTGTAAGCCCGCGGGTGCCTCCTCTGGCCAGCTTGGGAAACCCTTGATGCTGCTGCACGGCTGGCCCGGGTCTTTTTACGAGTTCTACTGGATGCTGCCACTCTTGCTGACCAATCAGGACGGCCTGGCCTTCGAAGTCATCTGCCCTTCTATTCCTGGCTACGGCTACTCTGAAGCCCCAGAGCGCGAAGGTTTGAAATATTGAAATATGACGTAGCAGCGATTGTTAGCAATGGAAGCTAGCATTTAGCATTTAGCGATGTTTTTCACAATGCTAACTGGCTTGTTAGCTACCGTAGCCTCACTTAGCTCAACTGTTGCTATGTCAGGATTCAACACTCTGGCTGCAGCTCGAGTCTTTCTGAAGCTGATGGAGAGGCTGGGCTATTCCAAGTTCTACCTGCAGGGCGGCGACTGGGGCTCCATCATCGCCACCAACATGGCTCAGATAAAGCCTGAGTAAGACTCGCTTCCACTGCCTTTAGCGTGTTCGGCCTTAGCGGCAGTATCCAAAGATGTAGTGGAGCTTCATGTGACTTGAAGGAACCCTAACCATGAACTGCAAGTGTGGACTTCGGGAAAAGCTAAAGCTAAAGCTAACTCCAACTAACGCCAACTAACTCAACCGCATCTTCTGATACTTTTGTACATGTGTCCCGTTAGCGTACACTTAAGTAAAACGACCTACTGCGAGTGCAGTAGACTCCAGGGCAGGGCCAAAGCCGACTAGCATGCTAACGATAACCCAACTGTCCCAATCTGAAGCTCAGCGGCTAGCTTCTTAGCTAATTTCTCTGGCCTTTATCCATCTCTTTGCCTGTCTCTCTGGATAATGGTTTTAGCTGTTAGCTGCTTTGTTGGCTTGCACGCTACATGACCGTCCAGCGGCACGGGGTCCCGAAATACACGGGGTCCTCGAGTCTGTCCGGCCGCCAAAGACATGCTTGACACGAAAACACTCGCTAACGTCCAGTCCCCCCACTTTTAGAGTCCACGTCAGGTCCTGATATTAAGCTGCTAGATATTTGTCGGGGGGTTACCGATCACTCTGCGAACTCTCTGTACTTTCTGCGGGGCACATATAGTGACCGAACCAGCGGCCGAACCAACGGCCCAACCAACGGCCTAACCAACGGCCGAACCAGCGGCCTAACCAGCGGCCGAGCAAATGGCAATTTGCCTCCAACCTGAGTCTGCGACTCGAAATCTGGGCTAAAATCACGTAGTGCGAAACTGGCATTAGGTCGCGGTGGCCCAAGTCAGATTTTCTCGTTAAATCTGATCTCATATGTGACCTTCGTCTGATCACGTCACACTCCTAAACTGACACACAGGCTCCAATGAGCTGGAATCTGAAAAAATCCGAAAATTGTCCCTCACTGCCGTCATCCACTTTCCTTGTCCCGCGTTGGATTGACGCGTTGGATTGACGAAAAATCCGCTAAATTCCGATCTATTCCGACTTTTCAGACTGAGCCACGTTGCTGCGCATTGGATATGTACTGGATTCAATACTACAATACTATGTATAAGAGACCCGAATCAGAACCGAAGTGACGTCTGATTTGGTCACGTATGACCGAAAAGAATGAGATCGGACTTGGGCCACCTCCACCCGCTGCGTGAACGCATCCATAGTCTCGGTTCAGCAAACGAGGTCTGCTGCATCCCCCCAGGTGCGTGAAGGGCCTCCATCTCAACATGTTTCCCGTAACCAATGGAAACCTGGTTGTGCTGCTGTCTCTGCTGTTGGGCTCCTACCTCCCCGCTCTGGTGGGCTTCAGCCAGGAGGACGTCAAGCGCCTGTACCCTTACATGCAGAAGAACATCTTCTCCATGCTGAGGGAGACCGGCTACCTGCACATCCAGGCCACAAAGCCAGACACAGCAGGTGAGGCTGCTTCCATGGTCTGACGAATGACGTATCATAGGAATGTCGGAGAACCATCTGTCGAACTATGGTTCCAGTCTGGTATGCTGAGTTTGTCCTGTCCTGTGAAGACACCGGGGGGTCAGGTTTGGTAAGGATTGGACAGAGCATTGAGGATTTGTGATGTCACCATACCCAGGAGACTCTGCAAACCTGTGGTTCTAGGGAGGTGTTCTTTTTGAGTCTTGGTTCCTTCTAAAAGAGTTTTCTTGTCGTGGTTCCTCTTAGTGGTTCCACCTCACAATCTTCAAATGTTTCTCCGTTTGAGTCTTGATTCCTCTCAGAGCTTTCCATTAAAGCCTTGGTTCTTCTCAGTGGTTCCTGGTTCTTTCAGTGGTTCCTCCTCATGCCCTTGAAGACTTTTCCTTTGGAGTTATAGTACTTCTCAGTGATTCCTCCTTATACTCTCACTGTTTTCCTTTTGACTCTTGGTTCCTCTCAATGGTTGCTTCTCATGCTCTTTGGAGTCTTGGTTCTTCTCAGTGGTTCCTCTTCATGGTCTTAGAGAGCTTTCCTTTAAAGCCTTGGTTCTTCTAAGTGGTTCCTGGTTCTTTCAGTGGTTCCTCTTTCTCTTTTGAGTTTTGGTTCCTCTCAGTGGTTCGTCCTCATGCTCTTATGGTTTTCCTTTTGACTCTTGATTCCTCTCAATGGTTGCTCCTCATGCTCTTTTGAGTCTTGGTTTTTCTCAGTGGTTCCTCTTCATGCTTTTAGAGAGCATTCCTTTGGAGTCTTGATTCTTCTAAGTGGTTCCCCCCACATCCTTGAAGACTTTTCCTTTGGAGTTTTGGTTCCTCTCAGTGGTTCCTCTTTCTCTTTGAGTCTTGGTTCTTCTCCGTGGATCCTACTCATGCTCTTAGATGGTTTTCCCTTTGAGTTATGGTTCCCCCTGATGCTCTTTGAGAGTTTTCCTGTTGAGTTATGGTTCCTCTCAGTGGTTCTTCTTCATGCTCATAGAGCGCTTTCCTTTGGAGTCCTGGTTCTTCTAAGAGGTTTCCCCCTCATGTCCTTGAAGACTTTTCTTTTGGAGTCTTGGTTCTTCTCTGTGGTTCCTCCTCATGCTCTTAGATGGTTTTCGATTGAAGTCTTGGTTCCTCTCAATAGTTTCTCTTTCCTTTTCCAGGGTCCCTTCATGGGTTCCCCCTCATGTCCCTGAAGACTATTCCTTTTGATTCTTGGTTCTGCTCAGTGATTCTTTATCATACTCATAGAGAATTTCTGCTTTGGAGTCTTGGTTCTTCTCAGTGGTTCCTCATCATGCTCTTAGAGCGTTTCTACTTTAGAGTCTTGGTTCCTCTGGCGGTTCCTCATCATGCTCTTAGAGCGTTTCTACTTTAGAGTCTTGGTTCCTCTGGCGGTTCCTCGTCATGCTCTTAGAAAGTTTCTACTTTGGAGTCTTGGTTTCTTTGGCGGTTCCTCATCATGCTCTTAGAAAGTTTCTACTTTGGAGTCTTGGTTTCTTTGGCGGTTCCTCATCATGCTCTTAGAGAGTTTCTACTTTGGAGTCTTGGTTCCTCTGGCGGTTCCTCATCATGCTCTTAGAGCGTTTCTACTTTGGAGTCTTGGTTCCTCTGGCGGTTCCTCATCATGCTCTTAGAAAGTTTCTACTTTGGAGTCTTGGTTTCTTTGGCGGTTCCTCATCATGCTCTTAGAGAGTTTCTACTTTGGAGTCTTGGTTTCTCTGGCCGTTGTTTTCTTTCTAATTGGGTCAAAGTATGTTTGGCCTACGAATCCTTCCTACAGTAGTACTTGTAAAGAACCCTCTGTCTGACTGCTCACTCTTAAAAATAAGCGTTGGAAGATGCCATGGAAGAAGCTTTTAAAGGGTAAAGGAAGTCGATGTAAAGTTTTTTGGGTTCTTCTATGGTTTCGCTCCAAAAAAAAACAAGAGTATTTGGTACAGCGTAAGTTACAACACCTAACCTTTTCACCTCAAGTTCACTTGCATGTAAAGCATGGAGTAATTCGCAGTGCTCTGGCGCCTCCTGCAGGCTGTGGGTTGAATGACTCCCCTGTTGGCTTGGCTGCTTACATCCTGGAGAAGTTTTCCAGCTGGACCGACTCTCAGAACGTCCATCTTCCTGACGGAGGCCTGGAAAGGTAAAGTATCTTACTGAGCTCCACCTACCTTCATGCACTATCTGTCCAAATATTTGTGGACACCCCTTCTAATGAATGCTTTTTTAAGTTGCGCCCATTAAAAGTTGTCTAGACCCTGCAGAGAAGCACTGCCAATAGAATAGGACTCTCTGGAGCAGATGAACCTGAGGAACTGGTTGGCACCATGCTCCCTAATAGTGCCAGGCGTGGGCTATAGAGGGGTATAAAGCCCCCCAGCATTGAGGAGCATTGGAGCAGTGGAACTAACTGTGGTCCCTGTAATGATGGATGGTGGTGGAGCTCCATCCAGTACTTTTGGGACAAGTTGGGGAGTCTGGGGATGATGATGATGATGGTGGGGTGGTGGTGGAGCTATAAGGCAGGTGTTTCTAATAAAGTGGCCACTGTGGATTCTGTACAATTCCAGGAAATTCGGTCTCGATGACCTCCTCACTAACGTCATGATCTACTGGACTACAGGCTCCATAGCGTCCTCGATGCGCTTTTACAAGGAGAACTTCAATGAGAACCTTTGGAAAAGGGAGGACGCCAGGTGAGAACCCCATCACCCTCAGTGACCTAGCTGTTCTAGATCACTGGATCCACAGCTCTCGTCTTTGTGCCCTCAGGACGAGCGTGTACGTGCCCACCGGGCTGGCCGCCTTTCCAGAAGAGCTGCTCCACTGCCCGCCCCTGTGGGCCCGCCAGAAATACAAGGACATCGTGTCCTACTCGTACATGCCCTGCGGAGGACACTTCGCCGCCCTGGAGGAGCCGCAGCTGCTGGCCGACGATATCCGTCAGTTTGTGGCCAAAGTGGAGGCTTTAAAGACATAACGACCCTTCGTGAGATCAGGAACCACCCCTAGCAACCGCCTAGCAACATCCTAGCAACTCCATAGCAACCATCTAGCAAAATGCATCACAATACAATAAAATACTGACATACTAGTAACCACCTAGCAATCACCTAGCACCTTAACAACACCATGGAAACCACATAGCAACATCATAGCAACCACCTGGGATAATGTACCAGCTGCCTTGTGATAGCCTAGCAATCACAAAGCAACTCTATAGCAACCACCTAGCGGCACCATGACAACCACCTGTGATCTGGAATACAATAGAAGCCACATAGCAACATTAGGTTCGCCCTAGTGACTACATAGCAACAGCCTAGCAACTCCATAGCAACCATCTAGCAAATCGCATCACAATACAATAAAATACTGACATAATAGTAACCACCTAGCAATCACATAGCAATCACCTAGGAGACCTGAGACACTATAGCACAGCTTAGCAGCCACTTAACAACACCATGGAAACCACATAGCAACATCATAGCAACCACCTGGGATAATGTACCAGCTGCCTTGTGATAGCCTAGCAATCACAAAGCAACTCTATAGCAACCACCTAGCGGCACCATGACAACCACCTGTGATCTGGAATACCATAAAAGCCACATAGCAACATTAGATTCGCCCTAGTGACTACATAGCAACAGCCTAGCAACTCCATAGCAACCATCTAGCAAATCACATCACAATACAATAAAATACTGACATACTAGTAACCACCTAGCAATCACATAGCAATCACCTAGGAGACCTGAGACACTATAGCACAGCTTAGCAGCCACTTAACAACACCATAGAAACCACATAGCAACATCATAGCAACCACCTGGGATAATGTACCAGCTGCCTTGTGATAGCCTAGCAATCACAAAGCAACTCTATAGCAACCACCTAGCGGCACCATGGCAACCACCTGTGATCTGGAATACCATAGAAGCCACATAGCAACATTAGGTTCGCATTAGGTTACATAGCAACAGCCTAGCAACTACCAACCTCTGTTGTGTGCTTTGTTTCTTTAGGAAATATTTTTTCAAAATAAAATATTAAGTGAAACTGTTTTTTTAATCAATATTTTAATTTTAATATTAAAATAATTCAAATATTATTATTATAAATTGTACTGGAATCAAACATGACGTCATGATTTCTGACTTTAAATAAAACTCAGTGTAGGTGAACTGCGTGTGGTCTTTTTTTTATTTCACATATTTGATTAATTATTAATTATTATATTTTAGTATTTCTCTGTGTTTTAAGTGTCGTCACGAAGCCCCGCTGAGGGAGGCGTGTCGGTCGGTGCTGAGGAGCCGCAGCTGAGCGGCTGCGAGCTGCGCCACCGTCGCTCCCCCCCCCCCGGCTGAAGCGGCTCGCCGCCACACGGCCCGGGTTCACAGCTCCCACGCCGGGATTTCCTTCGCTTGCACCGGGGAACGATAGGACAGATCTTCGCTTGGCTCGCTAAGCCAGCGGCTGCCGGGATGCAGGTGGCCGAGCGCCGGGGTGTCGAGTCCGGACCGAAGCCCACTCGGCCGGGTCCTGTCTCCGGCTCCGGCTCGGGTTCGGGCTCGGGCTCTGGCTCGGATAATGGGGAGAGGAGACGAAACCGGAGGCGGAGGGGAGGAAGACGACGGGGCAAGAAAACTAACGAGCCGCCGCCGTTTTTACCGCCGGAGGTATCCTAGCTGCTAGCTAACGCTAACGCTAACGCTAACGCTAACGCTAGCTAGTTTCCCCGTTAACTTGGATGGAGACGTCGCCGCGGACAGTTAGCTAGCATTAGCCAGCTATGCTAGATAGCTAATTTGGCTGCTTTAGCGTTGAGAGAAACATAATAAAGGCATTTCCATTTTTCGTGGAGTTTTTCGTGCTAAACCGAAGCCAAAACCTTAATATTTGACTGTATTTGTAAAAAGCTGTGCCCTTTCCCCTGAGATGAAGATGGAGGACCGACCCCAAACAGCGCCCTCTATTTACAGGGCCCGCAGCCAGCTGTATTTAAAGAGGAATTTCACACAGTTTTCCAAATCTCTGGAAAAATCCCTGGTTGGGGTTCAAATCAAGGCCTCAGAGTCGATTTGGTGTGAAGTGGTTCGTTGGAGAGAAACCCAGCAAGTCTTGATCGCTTCACAGTGGCGGTCAATGGAACCAAACGGCGCTGGGAGTAGCCTTGAGTCTTACTTACTACCCAGGCTCCACCTGTGAACCTGCGGATGTCCTGTAAGACTGTGAGATATGTGTTGCTGAACGTGGTAAAACAGTGGGGGATTCGAAGAAAAGAAGAAAAACAGCAACGCCCAACCATGTCCCGAACGCGTCCCTCCGCCGTAATGCAATTTTTACTGCGTTTTAGGTCCGAATCTTCTCGAAACGATGGCAGAACGATGTCTGGGGCATCAGGCAGTACGTTTGTAAGCAGTCTGGAGTGATAGCGTTTTGGAACGGAGCTTTTAGAGAGCGTTAAACTTTGCCGACGTCTGGTTCCATTCACCAACACTGTGGCGCGGTATCTCCAGCTGGAGCTCGGACTCCGCGAAGACAAGGCCGTATTCAGGGCCTCCCCAGTCATTGATTTATCAGCGTCCGGCAAGCGGTACAGCCGGACCGGCTACATCTTTTGCCACATCTCCGAAGTTAGAGCAGCCTTTAGAAGCTGCTCCTGAGATGTTGAGGTCTGGACTCTGGACGGCTCTCAGGCCTAAGCAGATGTCCTCAGATCTGAGCGAGTTAGGCTGTTTCTCTAGGGTTGGGGCAGGTTCGGCGGTATCGCGGGTCATTTAGGAATCTGGTGTGATGAGCTGTGCTCTGAAGAACCTTGTCTGTTCTCTGTTTCAGGCGGAGGAGGGGAACATTGAATACAAGGTATGTTTTTGTTTTATTTGTTATTATTATTTATTTATTTTTTTTAATTTTTTTTAGTTTAGTTTTGTCCGGCTGTGAGCCTGGGCCTAGGGGTCAACCGATCATTTACCGGGCCGATAACCGGAGCCGATGTTTTGTTGGTTTTGTTGGTATGCTGGTTTGTAGCGCCCCCTAGCAAATACAATGCTGCCGACTCCAGGAGAGTAGTAAGCGCATGCGGTATCGGCGCGTCGCCGGGCAGCCAACACACTCTGAGGAAAGCCCCGGGGCGCCGGCTCCACCCCACCAGCCAAGGGACGCCTTAAGAGTTTGTGCCGATTGTGCTCTCTCTGACTCCGGCTACTGTGGCATGGCTGGGGATTCGAACTCGCAAACTCCCGCCCCAGGCAGTAGCGGCAGCGCGTTAGACCCCCGAGCCCCTCTTAAACATCCTTCTCCTTTCTCCTTCTGAAAGTAAGAAAGTGGTGAGATCTTGCCGGTGAGCTAGTCTGAAGAGCAGAGCTCGGTTCCTCCAGGGTTCTCCTGGACGCCCCCCCCCCCCCCCCCCAGTCCAGCCAGCAGCTCACCTGATTTACCAAACCGCTGTGTCCAACTGAAGGGGGCTGTGCCGTCACTGCAGACCCCCAGTCCATACTGTAATGAACCGTTTATAGCACACGCCAGTGTTGTTGTTATAGTCGTATAATAATAACCACACTCTCGCGCTTGCGTCCTCAGCTGAAGCTGGTGAACCCCACGCAGTACCGCTTCGAGCACCTGGCCACGCAGCTGAAGTGGCGTCTGCAGGAGGGCCGCGGGGAGGCCGTCTATCAGATCGGGGTGGAGGACAACGGCCTGATGGTGGGCCTCACCGAGGAGGACATGAAGGCTTCTCTGAAGACCCTGCGCAGGATGGCCGAGAAGTACTGACCCTGTTACCGAACGCCGTCCAGTATCGTATGCCTTGTATCCCACCCTTAAAACCCGTACACCTGGTGGTGGTTTTAATGTTATGGCTGATCAGTAAAAGGTTCCTAAATGTAGCATTTGCTATCGAGAACGTTTCAAGAACCTCATCTAACCAGGTTTCTGTTTGCCGGCCCGCAGGGTCGGCGCCGACATCACGCTCTTGAGAGAGAGGGAGGTGGACTACGAGTCGGACAGATCCCGCCGGAAAATCGCGGAAGTTCTCGTGCGGAAAGTTCCCGACGACCAGCAGGTTAGGCAGCTCTTGACCTGCAGGGACCTGCACGGTGGGTCTGCACAGGTCTAGCCCCTCAGCGGAGGTCGGTCGGTCGGTCAGTCGGTCGGTCAGTCAGTCAGTCTCTGACCACAGACTAAAGTGGACTAAAGCCAGGGTTCCTCCTATTAGAACCGCAGGTACTAATGTTGTTCTAATGGAGTGTGCACGGACCGGTCCGCTGACGTCCAGTCTTGTGCTTGTAGTTTCTGGACCTGCGCGTGGCCGTACTGGGCAACGTGGACTCGGGGAAGTCCACCCTCTTGGGTGTCCTGACCCAGGGCGAGCTGGATAACGGGCGAGGCCGGGCGAGGCTCAACCTGTTCCGGCACCTTCACGAGATCCAGACGGGCCGCACCTCCAGCATCAGCTTCGAAATCCTCGGCTTCAACAGCAAAGGGGAGGTGAGCCCACCGGTGCGCGGCGTTAGACTGTTAGCTGACCCTTAGAACCGGGGAAAAGGAGGGTTCTAAGGGTTAAGGAACTTTTATGGGTGTGACTGTTGGGTGCCTATTTACCACCCTGTTATTTGTCATTAAAAACACAATAAGCTCTGGGTTTATTGGCTGGTTTATATAACCAACAGCCCACAGTAGCTGCCTAGCTTAGCCTAGCCTAGCTTAGCTGTGTCTTCCCGATACCGGCGTCAGCCCTTGCCTCAGTCAGCCTAGCGTTAGCTTTTAGCCTTTCTAGCTTCGCCTTCCCCACTTTAGCCTCAAGAACTTTCTCTGGTAGACTTAACGGATGCCGATTTTGGGGGCGTGAATGTGAACGGAGAAGCCGATGGACAGCGTATGATGATCTCATACTCCAGATGTGCAGAAAGGCTGCTCATATGAACATCTGGAGTGCACCAGCTGTTTATAGCATGGTTTTCCTCAGGTGGTGAACTACAGCGAGTCCCGCACGGCCGAGGAAATCTGCGAGAGCTCTTCCAAAATGATCACCTTCATCGACTTGGCCGGTCACTATAAGTACCTGAAGACCACCATCTTCGGTCTGACCAGCTACTGCCCCGATTTCGCCATGCTGGTGGTGGGAGCCAACACGGGCATCGGTGAGAGTCTGTCTGTGTGTCTGTCAGTCAGTCTGTCGCCCAGCTTCGCCGATACTAATGTTTTGACCCGTCCTCTTCCTCCTCCTCCTCTTTCGCAGCGGGGACCACGCGGGAGCACCTGGGCCTGGCCATGGCGCTGAAGGTGCCCATCTTCATCGTGGTGAGTAAAGTGGACCTGTGCAGCAGCGGGACGGTGGAGAAAACGGTCCGGCAGCTGGAGAGGGTGCTCAAACAGCCCGGCTGCAACAAAGTGCCCATGCTGGTCACCAGCCCTGACGACGCCGTCACCGCCGCCCAGCAGTTCGCCCAGTCTGCGAGGTATACAGGGCGTGATTAAACAGAATGTCCTGATGATAAATGGACCGATAGAAATGCTCCAGAATAGCTTAGCATACGAGATATGAGGAGAGATAGATCAGATAGAACCCGTCTTTTAAAACCTGCAATCTTTAGTTTGGCCACAAGGTGGCGCTGAACGCCGAAATGCCTTCATTCCTGGATGTCTCTTCTGAACCTCCGCACCTTGTCCTCTCTTTGTGCCAAGGGTTGTAAAGCGTTGTACAGCCACGTGACCGGCTGCTGTGTCTGCTTTCTGTGCAGCATCACTCCCATCTTCACGCTGTCCAGCGTTTCTGGAGAGAACCTGGATCTGCTGAAGGTGTTCTTCAACATCCTGCCCCCTCTCAGCAACAGCAAGGAGCAGGAGGAGCTCATGCAGCAGCTAACCGAGTTCCAGGTGAGCATGCAACTCCCATGGGAAAGCCTTTCGTTGGCGTTTTGAGAACATCTGGACGTTTGATGGATCTCCATGTGATGGACGCTGAAAGATGGATGGATGGATGGATGGATGGAGGTTGTAGATGCAGATCAGCTGACCAACATCAGGTCTATGACCATCCTAGCAGGTTTTCATTGTAGGTGTTCAAGGAGAACCCCTCCCGATTTGGGCCATACGGGTTCGAACTGGTGGTCCTAAGATCATAGTGACCGCGCCTTAGTCCGTTGGACCACTAGGGGGCTCCATCTGAGCGAGACTTTAAAAACTGTAGGACCGTTGGAGTTGGATATGATCATCCCATCACCTCATACAGACCTATTCGCTACATCGCCTCCGTCACCTCTCAGATCAAACGTCCAGATGTTCACGTAGGGTTCCAGATGTTCGCAGTTCTAACGTGAGCGTTTTTTTCCTCTCTGGCAGGTTGATGAGATTTACAGTGTGCCCGATGTAGGAACGGTGGTCGGAGGAACTCTCTACAGGTGAGTCTGTAGGTTTTAGCCTGATGATGGTGGTGGTGGTGGTGGTCTACAGACTGTGTCCGTATGTTGGCTTAGGCGTTTTCTGTGTTTTAGTGGCGTGTGTCGTGAGGGCGACCGCCTGGTGGTGGGTCCCACGGACGAGGGGAAGTTCCTGCGGTTGAAGGTGTGCAGCATGCAGAGGAACCGCTCGGCCTGCCGCGTGCTCCGAGCAGGACAGGCCGCCACGCTCGCCCTGGGCAACTTCGACCGCTCCCTACTGCGCAAGGTAGGCCCCGCTTCCCACAGCCTGCAGCCCCGCAGCCCGCGGTGGCTCTACAGTCTCACCTGGGACAGAGACTTTTCCTTTTGACTCAAGCGAACTGTTCTTTGAGCTCTTTTATGACGGACCATTTTAATGTCTGTGGATTATTTTGAGGATTAATTGTTTTGTCTTTTAAGTAAATGTAAATTTGATTTCTTTATTTGTTTGTTTTTTGCTTTGTTTCTCTTGTTTTTGGTCTATTTTGCCATTTTATTACATTTATATTAATTTTATTACATTTTATCTTATTTTTTCACTTTATTTGATCATTTTTATTGTTAATTTATTCCCTTTTTTTTCTTTTAATTTGGCATTTTTTAATTTATTTTGTCATTTATAACTTTTTTTATTTATTTTTATTTAATCATAATTTATTCTTTCAGTTATGTTTTTATCCTTATTTTAAAATATTATTTTTATTCTGTCAGTATTATTTTAGATTTTTAAAATTTTATTTATTTATTTTATTTTATTCAAATTTGTTCTTATTTTTATTAATAAATTATTTTTTGGCCTTTTTTGTGCTTCCAGACTAAAATACAAACAGAGGAAATGTAGAAAACACAGACAGAACTGTAAGATAAAGTGTGTGTGTGTGTGTGTGTGTGTGTGTTTTTGTAGGGTATGGTGATGGTAAGTCCAAAGATGAACCCCACCATCTGCTGGCAGTTCGAGGCAGCCATCGTCCTGCTGTTCCACGCCAAGACCTTCCGCCGGGGCTTCCAGGTCACTGTGCATGTGGGGAACGTCCGGCAGACGGCCACGGTGGAGTGCCTACTGGGCAAGGTGTGTCTTTCAGTGATTACAGTTACGCAATTACTTATTATCCATAGAGCCCTGACTAACATAGTGTGTGTGTGTGTGTGTGTGTGTGTGCTCTGCAGGAGGAGCTGCGGACAGGCGAGAGGGCCGTGGTGTGTTTCCGCTTCATGAAGCACCCCGAGTACCTGCGCGTCGGAGCCAAGCTGCTGTTCCGGGAGGGCGTGACCAAAGGCATCGGCCACGTGACTCACCTGCTGCCCACGTCTCAGAACAACGGCCACGACCAGAACCACAAACCCCACCAGAACCACAATTAGAGCAGGAGACCACCAGGGAGAGAGTGAGGGGGACAAGACCCCTCTACTCTTTTTAGGGTAAAGCTGGTATAGGATTCGGTCTCTCTTCTATGTACACATGAGTTGCTAGTGTATTAGCTCCATTTGCTCCATATACCTGCGTGGGTCAAAAGTTTGTGGACGCCCCTTCGCATTAGTGCTTTTTAAGGTGCGCTTATTGCAAACACACGTGTTCAGTGGCTCACACACACATTCTGGAGAAGTCGAGCTCGATTACTCCATCATCCGACACCTTTTGAGCTGGGCCGGAAGGGCAGAGCTGATCGTCAGACGTCAGGTACGTGGCGGACCGCAGTCATTCGTCACCGACTAGCCTTGATTTTGGAACGACAGCCTCGATGAACGGATGTCCACAGACTTCTGGCCACGTAGCGCGTCGCGCTGCCACACCTGTAGCTATATGATATGGTAGGGAGCGCTTTGCAACAGTGCCAGGGTCACTGCTGTCCTGGTCAGCGGTGGTCCTGTGGTGGTCCTACCAGGCTACCGGAGCTACAGGCTACAGTCTGTGATCGTGTACCCTGACGATAGGCTGTAGTGCAGGTAGCTTTGGGGTTTCTGATAAACTGGCAACTCTGTGTAGGCTCAAAGAGGGGGGGGGAGGAGGGGGGGGGGTTCTTCAAGTGGTTCTTTGAGCGAGGCCATAGAAGAACCGCCTGTGAGATTGGCAGGTTTCCATCACGCGATGGTTCTTCAGAGCTTTCTTCAGGGAACCAACAGCGGTTCTTCCATGGCCTTCAGAGCCAGAACGTCTCCAGGCTTCTGCTAGGGGTGGGTGATACGGCCTAGGCAGGAGCGCCGTGTTGTATCTGTGATGTCACCATATGATACAGGTAAGTTTACAGGATTCTGATCTAGGATCAGCGTGAAGATTTGAAGTTTCAAAAGCTGCCGTTCAAAAGTCTGGACACGTTTATCGAACGGGTCGTCGAGTTTGTCTCCAAGGCCGCCTCCAACCCAAAACCGACACACCCCTCACCCCAGCAAACCAGTGACTTCTAAAGGCTCGTCATTGGGGGGAGCAAAAAAGGTTGGATCAGGTGTAGTGGATCACTGATGGAAGGACAAAAGTATTGGGACGCCTGCTCGCTCAGGGATTCTTCTTGATCCCGCTTGTGTTGGCGTGACCGTCTCTACTGTCCAGAGAAGAATCCTACTTTCTACTAGAACTTGGAGAAGCATTGCTGCGAGGATTTGATTGATTAGTTTGAGCTCCAGCTTTGCTATGGAGAGCAACCTTCCAACCCTGCTCCACTCCGCATGATCCAAGGCGTTACTGCCGTCAGACGTCCCTGAATGGCCCGATTTGGCTGGGCCTGAAATATTAAATATTAACGTCTGTTAGTAGGTGTGTCTAAACTTTTGACCGGTCAATTCTAGCATTATTATTATTGTTGTTGTTGTTTTCTTTTTAACCAGCACTGGATTAGTCGTTGTTTTTAAGGCTCTAAGTTTTATATAGTCGTGATATTTAATTTTACACCCTAGCGCTGACCCGCATCGCCGTATCGCCCAGCCCTAGGGTGCAGGCCCGTGGTTCTTGAGGTGTTTCTCCCGTGCCTGAGAAACACCGGTCATGGCTTTCGTTTATATATTTTTTTGACCGACGTCTTGCTTGTTTGTGCCAAGCAAGGACTGTAGAGCTTCGGAGCTGAATACCTACATGCTAGGGAAGCATGCTGGGGTGGGCGGGGTTGTGTGGGGGGGGGGTGGTGTTGAGGAGCGTATCCGTAAGTGTATCCGATTTCTGTTTTTTTTTTTGTTTTTTTTTAACGAGGAAAAACCAAATGGCAGCTGTTTCTTGGCAGGCGTCCAGCGGGACTACGTGCATGCCCGAGTGAAGATGATGTACGCTCCCGTCCCGTAGCCCCCCCGATCCCCACACTTTGTGCAATTAACCTGAGACTGAATGTATCGTACATGGGCCTAGATGTGCTCTCGAAGTTGCTTGACCGCTAGAGGCTCTTGGGTTCCGTGCCGTTCCGCTGCCGTGTTTAGAAGCTTAAAGTGCGTGAAGCTTAACCCAGTCCCACCCGGTTTTATACGACCTCCATCGCAGTAATCCTTCGTCTTGCGTTCCATGGCACAGCATTAGGCCGCCGTACTGCATGCTGTGCGTATGTATTCACTTATTCTGTGTAGAATTAAACCTGAAAACGGACGCGTGCATGAGGCTACGAATGCACTTCGCATCCTGGGGTTGGGTGGGGTTGGGTGGTGTTGGTGGGGAGGGATCTCTGTTGACTGTATTGTAACACTTAACATGCACTGCGACTAGCTAAAGTAATAAAGAGGTGTTTTATGGTTACGGTTTCGGTGGAAAAACTTACTGACACACACTTGTAGACTCACAACACAGCGTGAAATACAGTGCTTCGGAATGCAAGCCTCTCCGAAAGTGTTGGAACAGCAAGGCCAGTTCTGAAAACGTGGGTTTTTAACTGTCAAGCATGGTGGAGGGAGCATCTGATTTACAGCTAGATGTGTTAAAGGCTTGCGCTCGGTTCCCCCTGAAGAAGGCCGTTGTTGTGTTTTAGCAGTGTGTTTTGGGTCATTGTCATGCTGCATGGCCCAGCTCCATCCGATTTATATAGGACAGACAGTGGGTGTTACTTAATACCATGAGTTACCTTGCCAGACATCGGCCTCTTTTCCACCTCAGTGCCAAACAGTTACTAAGACCCCGTTAGACCGGTTACAGGGTCCAGTGTACATTAATTTAGTAGACAGTTTCGTTCGTTAGTCTGGCACTACGACTTCAAGGCTAACACTAGCTCAATTACTAAAGCCGTAACTGGTCAGTTAGCATGGTGTATAGATGGCAAATATCACAAAAGTAAAAGAACTGGTCTTGCCGCTCGGATACTTTTGGAGGACACTGCATGTATGCTACCATTTAAAAAAAAAAAAACAACCAAAAAAGAATAATCATAATAAAATGAAAATGGCAATATAGTTTAAAAAATAATAAAGGTTTGTTATTCTGATTTATTCACCTCATTGTTCCCCCAAGCCTTAAAATATTGAATAAAGTCCTTGAAATCTAAGAATATTTTCTGGTGTCTCTAGATTTTATATTTTTGTCAATTAAAACAAAGTTATCATCAAATAGGAAACCAATAACCAAGTAATTCCAAACTTTCGAACAGTACCGTATGTTTTTGGACACTGTGGCTGAATCGGCTTCAGAACACGGAGCCGCTTACCGTCCAATTACTTTTGTCCCCTTACCAACGAAAAAGATGCCGTATTTTAGTCCAGCTTGGATGAATCGCAGCGAACCTTCAGTTCAAATCTGGTGTCCAAATATTTTCGCTACCTAAAAATAAAGTGAGGCCGACAGAAAGCAGGACTTCGGTACAAAGTGTTTATTTCATGGGGATGAGGGCGTGAACGGGCAGCGCTGTAGCCGCGTCCCGCCGAGCACCATAGAGGCCAAAAACTGCTTTCAACCCCCAGCAGAAATCGAACCTGGACTCTCCTGACTGGAGCCTGAGGACCAGGCTCCGAGGTGTTGGCAGTGAGTTTTGGAGCAACGGTCTGCTGATCCAGATTCAACTTCTTATAAAAAATAAAAATTAAATACAATAATAATTAAAAAATATCTAATTTACAGTTTTCTTGACCCAGTCTGCCCAGTACAGAAAGCTGCCCCCCCCTTCTTTCTGTTTCTGGCAGCAGAATGTAAAATTGTTGACTTTCAATTACTGAGTTTTTATTAAAATAATGACTTCATTTCATTTTAATTTTAAGAAAGGTTTTAAGAAGAAAAAAAAATGGGAATATAAATTTGAGACCAAGTCTTATTTTTGAGAAAATAACATAGTAATTAATAAAAAACAGAAATTTGAAACCAAGTAAAAATTTTGATAAAATATTTAAGATACTAAGCAAAAACTTAAAATCGTTATTTGTGATTCTAATCAAAATTTTAAGAAAACTCAGATACTAAATTAAAAAAGGTATTTTCAAATGCTGATACTTGAAGAAGTCAAAAGTTTAGTATTTAAAAAATACTAAAGTACTTCAAAAAGTGTTATTTTGAGACCGAGGTCAGTTTTAAAGAAGTAAGTAATTGTTTCAAAATAGTTAAATTCTTAAAAGTAAAGTTATTATTTCAACATGGCGATAAAGTCAGCAGAAAGAAACTCGTTCTTTTGAGATACTTTAATACATTTACGATTATTTTTTTAGAAAACAAAAGTAAAAGTTAAGAAATTTGATACCAAGTAAAAAATCTTGGTAGTTATTTTGAAATTCTAAATTTTATAAAAGTAAAAACTTTTTAAACGATGATATTTGGAGAAGCCAAAAGTTTATTTTGAAACCCAGGTCAATTTTAAGGAAATAAGTCACTATTTCAGTTCGGAAATGACTTCAAAAAGTGAAGTTCTTATTTTAACACTGGGATAATTTGGAGAAGTCAAAAGTTTGAGAAAGGAACTCGTTCATTTTAAGATACTTTTAATACATTTACAGAAGACAAAAGATAGTTGACAAAAATTTAAGAAATTTAATACCAAGTAAAATTTAAGACATTTTAAGATGCCAAGTAAAAAATCTTAGTCATTATTTTGAGATTCTAATTTTAAAAAGAAATTTAAAGAAGCTTTTTTAAATGGTGATTGGTGAGTATTTATTTAAAAAAAAATAAAGTATTAAAAAAGTTATTTTGAGACCCAGGTCAGTTTTAAGAAAAGAAAAAAAAGTCATTATTTCAGTGTGGGAATTATTTTAAAATACTCCAATAAATTCTTGAAAGTAAAGTCATTATTTTAACAGTTTAACAGAAGTCAACAGTTTGAGAAAGTTTTTGAAGATTTTGAAATAAATTCTAATACAAATTATTATTTTTATTTGAGATACTTTTAGAAATGTGGGGAATTTCTGCCCTCCGTCACCAGGTGGGAACAGGCTTGGTCATGTTTGGTGTCTGCAGTGCTGGGGCTACTGAGGCTAATGTAATTAAGCACTAATGAGATCTCCTACCCCCCCAATTAGCATTCCACAAGCCATGTGGAGGTCTTCAGTAATCGCCAACAGACCTGCATACGTCCCTACAAATTTATAAATTCACAGACCTCAGACACCAACCACGTCTCGGCTGACTGGGTAAGAGGGGAACTGTAAACCTCCAGCTAGCATGTCCATGTGGGGCCTGTATGGGAAGAAACGTTGGCTACACATTTGGACGTCCAACAGGGTCTAGCTGGGACCCATGATAGATTAAGGTGGGCTGTAGCACCACCCAGCCCACCTCCCATCCGTGTTACCCGCACCATGAGCATGCTGGCCGGGCCTTATTTTGGGTGCTTCAGGACCTCAGACAGCAGCTTGTGATCCAGAGCTACATTCATTTAAAGAAGCGAGGACATTCGACACCGACATGAAACCTGATGGAGACCCCCCACAGTGGACGAGGAGCACCGGGGGCCATCGTTTCTGGACGTCTGTACAAAATAATCGAATAGAGCTGCATAAATACCAAGTCCTCTGCTTCTGGAGCTGTACACTTCAGTCACGCCCTAGAAAAGGCCTCAACAAACCCTTACTGGACATCGCTACATTAAACCCCACCCCCCCATCATCCGTCCTCCGTTGTGCTTCTGAACGAGACGATCCGACGGTCCACGGTTACAGCTGAAGCAGAGTGAAGCTCACCCACGTACCAGCAGTGAGTCACAAGCACTTCAGAGTGTCTTTCTTTTCAGCCCTTTCAGCTGCTGAGTTCCCTTGAGTGAAGTGTGCTTGAGAGCTTGAGGGCGCACACCGGTTTGGGACTGAGCCGCGGAATCCCGAGGGGACGTTCAGGCTAAACTCCTCTGCCGGGGCTTGATCCGCAGATACAGCTGCGAACAGAAGAGGGCGCACTAGTGAACAGCAATCCAGCAAAGAGGTAGGACCCCCGTTACCATTTACACACCCTGGCCACTTTATTAGAAACACCTACTACCTTGTGCTTCTGCTCAGTGGCCACTTTATAAGAAACATCTACTTTGCATGCAACATCATTGTTCAGCTTCTGACCGCCAAGTCACTCTTGGTTGGTCGGGCAGGTGTTTCTAATAAAGTGGCCAGCACAAGGGGGTAGGTGTTTCTAATAAAGTGACCAGCGAAGGGAAGCGCAAGGGGGTAGGTGTTTCTAATAAAGTGGCCAGCACAAGGCAGTAGGGGTTTCTAATAAAGTGGCCAGAACAAGGCGGTAGGTGTTTCTAATAAAGTGGCCAGAACAAGGCGGTAGGCGTTTCTAATAAAGTGGCCAGCACAAGGCGGTAGGCGTTTCTAATAAAGTGGCCAGCACAAGGCGGTAGGCGTTTCTAATAAAGTGGCCAGCACAAGGCGGTAGGCGTTTCTAATAAAGTGGCCAGAACAAGGCGGTAGGCGTTTCTATTAAAGTGGCCAGAACAAGGCGGTAGGCGTGTCTATTAAAGTGGCCAGAACAAGGCGGTAGGCGTCTCTAATAAAGTGGCCAGAACAAGGCGGTAGGCGTTTCTAATAAAGTGGCCAGAACAAGGCGGTAGGCGTTTCTTTTAAAGTGGCCAGAACAAGGCGGTAGGCGTTTCTAATAAAGTGGCCAGAACAAGGCGGTAGGCGTTTCTAATAAAGTGGCCAGAACAAGGCGGTAGGCGTTTCTAATAAAGTGGCCAGAACAAGGCGGTAGGCGTTTCTATTAAAGTGGCCAGCACAAGGCGGTAGGCGTTTCTAATAAAGTGGCCAGAACAAGGCGGTAGGCGTTTCTAATAAAGTGGCCAGAACAAGGCGGTAGGCGTTTCTAATAAAGTGGCCAGAACAAGGCGGTAGGCGTTTCTATTAAAGTGGCCAGAACAAGGCGGTAGGCGTTTCTAATAAAGTGGCCAGAACAAGGCGGTAGGCGTTTCTAATAAAGTGGCCAGAACAAGGCGGTAGGCGTTTCTATTAAAGTGGCCAGAACAAGGCGGTAGGCGTTTCTAATAAAGTGGCCAGAACAAGGCGGTAGGCGTTTCTAATAAAGTGGCCAGAACAAGGCGGTAGGCGTTTCTATTAAAGTGGCCAGAACAAGGCGGTAGGCGTTTCTAATAAAGTGGCCAGAACGAGGCGGTAGGCGTTTCTAATAAAGTGGCCAGAACAAGGCGGTAGGCGTTTCTATTAAAGTGGCCAGCACAAGGCGGTAGGCGTTTCTAATAAAGTGGCCAGAACAAGGCGGTAGGCGTTTCTAATAAAGTGGCCAGAACAAGGCGGTAGGCGTTTCTAATAAAGTGGCCAGAACAAGGCGGTAGGCGTTTCTAATAAAGTGGCCAGAACAAGGCGGTAGGCGTTTCTATTAAAGTGGCCAGAACAAGGCGGTAGGCGTTTCTAATAAAGTGGCCAGAACAAGGCGGTAGGCGTTTCTAATAAAGTGGCCAGAACAAGGCGGTAGGCGTTTCTATTAAAGTGGCCAGAACAAGGCGGTAGGCGTTTCTAATAAAGTGGCCAGAACGAGGCGGTAGGCGTTTCTAATAAAGTGGCCAGCACGAGGCGGTAGGCGTGTCTATTAAAGTGTCCAAAATAGTCAGTGTGTCTCACCCCGAGCAGGTTGCGGGGGATGTACCCCTCGTTGTCTCCGCAGCGAGCCCACCACCACTCACTCTCCTGACCGTCGTCCCTCTTCAGAACGGTCATGCAGTCTCCCTCAGCGAAGGAAAGCTCATCAGCGCTGTCGGCTGCGTAGTCCCACAGAGCGTAGACCACGCCCCGATTCATCACGCCCATCTTCTCCTGCACGCCTGCGCACACACACACACACACACACACACACACAGAGGTTGCTTATTGACACAACTCAGGTGAGTGTGTGTGATAATTAAGCTAAGACGTTAGCATCATGCTAACGCTAGGGCTGGGCTGCTCACCGTAGAGGAACTGGGAGCACTGGGCGTATCCCTCCTCCAGCTCCTCGCACTTATCCGCCGCCGTCTGCATGTCGCTGTAGGTGGTGGCAAACACGGCGGCCCCGGACTCCACCAGGAACTTGCACACCTGCACGTTATTACAGGAGGCGGCACAGTGCAGCGGCGTCCTGAAGAGCAGAGGGGAGAGGAAGAGGTGGAGGAATGGCCATGGACAAAAGTATTGGGACACCTGCTCATTCACTGTTTCGTCTGAAATCAAGGGTATTAAAAAGAGTCATCCCAAAAGTACTGGATGGAGCTCCTCCACCATCATTCCATAGAACACAGTTCTTCCTCTGCTCCACAGCTCCTCAATGCTGGGGGGCTTCATACCCCTCAAGCCCACCCACGCCTAGCTAGATTCATTACAAGGGGTGTCCACAAACATTTGGACATGTAGTGTACAGTGGTGGTGGTAGTGGTGGTGGTGGGGGGGGGGTGTGGGGTTGTACAGGAACATAGACCCCAAAGCTTCAGCAAAACACTATTTCATCATTTGGGTGGGTTAGAGGCAGGGTTCAAATTTTGATAGGAGCTGGGGGTCACCATGGCTACCAACAACAAAATTTGAACCCCGCCCCCAACCCAGCCCAAGTTTTGAGGAACCTTTGGGGTCTACGTTCCTGCCTTGATGTCCGAGCCCAGCTTTGTTCTAAGAACATTTTTAAAGTACGCTAATTGGACAAAAGTATTGGGACACCTGCTCATTCATTCGTTTCTTCTGAAATCAAGGGTATTAAAAAGAGCTTGATGGAGTAACTGTCTAGAGATGAAAGCTTTCTGCTGGATTTTGGAGAAGTGGAGAAGTCAACACCCGACAGAAGGTCAATGTAAGGAAAGCCCAGGTAGGTAGATGAACTCTGCACGTTCTCACCAGCCATCGCTGTCAGCAGCATTGACGTTCACTCCAAACTGCACCAGGAACTTCACAATCTCGGTGTGTCCGGCGCACACTGCATTGTGGAGAGCGGTGATGCCCTCGTCGTTGGGCAGGCTCGGGTCCTCCACCTGCCCAGAGACAACACTGTGTCAATTTCGGAGTCAGAGATCTGTCATCAGTGTCTGAGGTATCTTTATTGAGGGAGCTGAGAGGAAGTCTAGCCATTCACTCACAGCAGCACAAACCAGCAAGACAGTGCACCTGTCCCAATGACCATTCTTGCGTCGTTGTATTTTAGCAACGTAGCGTAATCTATCATACTGTGGCCTCTCGTCCACTGCACGGTAAAGCTCAGCTATCGGGCTCGTCCAAATTCGCCACCACGGCGTTAGCCTGTCTACTACCGTCCCCGTCCAACCCAGGCTCCTTCGCTAGGCACTTACACACGA
This sequence comes from Salminus brasiliensis, assembly GCF_030463535.1. Taxonomy (NCBI): domain Eukaryota; kingdom Metazoa; phylum Chordata; class Actinopteri; order Characiformes; family Bryconidae; genus Salminus; species Salminus brasiliensis. Next base: position 2,069,313 of record NC_132902.1, on the reverse strand, counting down.
GCTGCAGGGTTTCTGAATTAGCTGTGCTGGACTGTGGCCATGCTTTTGCGTCTGTATATTAGCTTTTACGCCACAACCACGGCTATAGCTATCCGTTAGCATAGTGCTAACTACATGCCGAAGTCATCGTTGAGCTTCGGACAGACTGGTTTAGGGAGATTCCATCTGTAAAAAGCAGAGGAATTACAGTTGGCTTCAGTAAGTTAGCTAGCGTTAGCTACCTAGCAACATTAATAAAGCCTTGTAGGCGTGGCATAATTATTACGAGACGCAGTGTGAGCTAGCTGATTTAGCTAACGGTTCCGCCAGGCCTTAGTAGCCATTTAGCCCTGTAGTGGACAAGGCTAGCAAATCAGCCAAGGGTTCCTCTAAGCAACTAAGATGAGATCGGGGGCACCAAGCATGATCTTCATGAACGAGAACCGAGTGTGGCCAATCAAGGCTGACCCTAGTGAACTAATGGAGGTAGTTTGGCCGGCTCTTCCAGCTCCTCCTCCTCCTCCTCCTCTTCCTCGTCATCGTCTTCTCTTCCTGCTCACCTCATATATGATCCTCTGCACCAGGTCGTACTCTCCCTCCAGAGAGGCGTCCAGCAGCAGTGCCAGGGGGTTGAAGCGCACCCGCATGCCATGGTTGATCCGCTCCGAGCCCAATTTCCGCAGGTTTGTCCTCTTCCCCTGCAGAGGGAGACAGAGAGCGTACGAGAGAAGAGACGGAGGGGTCAGAAAAAACACAGAACCAGGTCTATTGGAGACTGCTGAATGTCTTCACACAGTCTGAGCCCGCAGTTAGCATCATGCTAGCATTACGGAAACCCGTAAAGTGTCCCAAAGTGTCGCAACACTGTGGTCCTGCTTCAGTGTTTAATGAGTCCGCAGGCAGTGATTAGAATCTTTGTGTGGTCAGTTGCTAAGCAACAGACTCGGAAAGAAGGGGGGGGGGGGGCAATCACTGGAGTCGGTGTTGACCTGACTCGATCTGTAATGAAGGCTACGAAGCCTTCAAAAGTACCACTTCACTGAAGGGTACAGTTCGCTGCCAGGCTGACGGCAGGACCCCGACATAAGCCTACGGGACCCTCAGGTTCTGGGTCAAGATGTATGAATATACCAGCAGTGTGTACCGGGGGTAACGTGACCTGTCCAGTGACCTCTGGAGCCTTCATGCTTCCGCTGTCCTCCCCTGGCGCGTCCTGGTCCGCTGCGCTTGGATAGGGTGGCGGCGGATACGGGGGATACTCGTCCGTGTATGGCTCTGGTGGGCTGGATCCACTCCCCTCCTGCTCGTCCTCCTCCAGCGGGGGGTGAAGCTCGGCCCTTTCGCTTTCGTCTGGGATAGGGGAGCGCGGGGGCAGCGGAGGCGGGATGGAGTCGTCCTCCTTCTGCAGCCTCACGGCTTCGTCCTCTTGCCCCGTGGTGGCCCCTGATCCCTCCCTGTTGGGAGTCTCCATGGCAGCCAGCGTGGTCTTCTGGTAGAGGAGCTTCTGGATGTTGGGCCCAGCTGGTCCCTCGGGCTCAGTGATGGAGCTGCGCTTCTTCAGGGGCCGCGGCGCGTGGTGCAGCCTCTTCTTTAGCGACTCAAGGTCGACGTCGCTCTGAAGCCGGTGCGTCTGCGACAGGAACGGCAGCAGTTTGGTCGGGCTCAGCGGCCGTGGGACGCGCTCCGGCTCCGGACCCTCGCCGGGGATGCCGGCGGGGGCGAGGATGATGCCCTGGTCCACCTGGTCTGGGTCAGCGGCGGTGGCTCGCTCAGGGTGGCTACTGTCCAGGGAGTAGGAGTGCTGTCCTCCGGTGGACGGGATGACTGGCTTTCCATACACTGCAAATAAATGGGATAAACAAGAGTCCGATCAAATTTGCAACACTAACAGAACTGACCACTGATGAGGTCAAAAGATAACTACAGTCTTTAGGTCCTCTGGGAGCCACCAGGGGGTAGAAGCAGGCTGATAAACTGGACAGTAACAGTCCCTTCTGGTCAGTTTTGTAGATAAAGAGTTACAGCAACCCTATTCAACCTCTAGTGGACTGTGGCCATCCTCTAGCCCAGTGGTCCTTCAAGACCCCCTGTCCTGCTCCCAACTTTCCTGACCCGGCTAATCAACTACTTACAAGCCCTACCCTCAACTCAGGAGCAGGACACTACTAAAATATGCAGGGCAGGAGGCCCGCCGGGTCCAGGGTTGGAAACCACGGCTCTAGCCCGTCCTCAGGTTACAGGACCACCTGCTGGATGGACGTTTTTGGTGGGCGGATGCTGAGAATGGTCCAGCACTTAAATAACATCTGGTCTTGTGCAGTGGTGTCCTATGGTCCTATGGTGGTCCCTGTGGTCATGTGGTGTTTGTTCATTTGTATACGTCCCTCTATCTCACTCCTTTGCTCTCTTTCTTTAGGTCTCTCGCCCCAAACCACCCAGTTGCCCTCCTCTCTCAGTCTGCACCACATTCTCTCTCTCTCTCTCTCTCTCTCTCTCTCTCTCTCTCTCGCCCACTCAATAACAGTGAGTCACGCTCATGACTTCATGTCGTAACGTGAATTGTTCCTCGGCCATTAATCCGTCGCCGCCTCAGGGCGAACATTACCTCCCTGACCGCACATTTAGCAGTGCTGGCAGTTACTCACGGCGTGGCTGGGAGCGAGTCAGCGTGCTCTGGCCCTGGTAGCCCTTGGCCAGCGAGCTGTGCTGAGTGTACATGGAGTAGATGGAGCTGGCCGCCAGCGTCTGGGGCTTGTGGAGGGTCGGAGGGGTGGCCGCCCCTTTCCCTGACGAGCCCTCCACGCTGAAGGGCCGCACGGTGGCCGCAGGCAGGGTGTCCGGTTTGGGAGGCAGGGGCAGGGGCGGGCCGTGGTGATGTGGAGGGGGCAGCGGAGGCCTCTGGTTGTGGGTGGACGGCGGAGTGAGCGGGGGCGCTCCTCTGGCTTTGCCTGGGAAGGTGCCGGTGTTGAAGCAGGGCTTACTGAAATTGGACTGGGGGCCTGCAGCCGGCTTGGGTTTGCTGGGGACCGGGGGAGGCACCTTACCTACACTCTGAAAAAGAGAGAGAGAGAGAGAGAGAGAGGTAACCCAGAAGACACGTGTTCAGGGTAACTGGTGGTCCACTCTGGGTGTAGGTGTGGGTGTAGTACCTGTCCATCCCTCAAGAGGTCCTCGCTGCTCTGGTTCTTGCGTAAGGGAAGCGGTGGCGGCTTCAAGTCAATCTCAGGATCTAAAAAAAAAAAAAAAAAAAAACCCAGTTAGCTGCCCACCACACTGACCAGCAGCTGCTGACCACTGGAGCCCAGTCAATCAACCAAGACATGTTGGCTATCTGATGTGTGCTTGTTTAGCTTAGCACGAGAGATGCTAGGCTAACACCGCTAACACACTCAGTACCTGCCAAACGTGCTCCAAGAAAGGACAACCGGTCAACCTGACCAAGTCCAGTGTTTGTTAGCCATGTTAGCCTAGCCTAGCCTTGGCTGATCGACAGCGTCTGGGTCTAGACTGGACTATGTGTGTGCACCTTTCTCCGTTGATCCATGGCTGCTCATTCGTGGCAGCGTGGAGGCGTGGCCACGCTGGGATGACGTGACCTCGGCGCTGGCGCTCCAATCAGAGAGCTTGGAGATTTTACTCGCCTGGAGACCAAGACCTGGGATAGGAAAAGAGGTAGGAAGAAACAACGAAAATGAACAGGTGTCCCAATACTTCTGTCCATGTGTCTGAGAGCGTCGAGCTCTGGGGCATACCGGCGGTTTTGGCCAGTGGTTTGGGCAGCGTGGCCGTGCCGTCCGGGTAGGCCGGCTTTATCAGGACCTCCTGCCTGGGAGGAAGCGGAGGAGGAGGAGGGGACTGGATATACGGCCCGACTGCGGCCACTCTGGACTGGCTGACCGGAGGCTGAGGGCCGTGGCCGTCGGTTGGTTGCTGAAAGAGGCGGAGAGACAGAAAATCGCAGTTAAGTGATTGGTGATGTGGTTTCGGAGGGAGGCGGAGCTTAAATGCTAATTCTGGCTCTCACGTCCACTCACAGGCAGGTTCTCCTTCTGCTGCAGAGCGGCCTTCTTCTTCCACAGCCGCTCCCGCAGCTCGGCCACCCGGCGGTCCATGGCGGCCACCTCCTGCGTGCGCTTGCTTAGGCTGTCCCTCTGCAGCTGCAGCTTAGCGCTTTGCTCCTGGTTCAGCTTGTTCCTCAGCTGTGGACCCGGTCAGGAGCGAGCGAGAGACAGACACAGAGAGAGAGAGAAAGAGAGAGAGAGAGAGATACGTTAGCCTAGATCAGTGGTTCCCAACCTGGTCCTGCTCTGGAGAACCTCCTGTCCTTTCCATTCCCATTAGCTGGATCAGGTGTCCTCAGATGTGAAGGACAGGAGGTCCGCCAGGACGAAAGGTGGGAAATCCAGGTCCAGGTTCTAACCGGGCGGCTCTGGTTTACAAAATAGCCCACCTGCAGCTCCTTGTAGAGTCGCTCGAGTTCCCCGGCTGAGCCGTGTCCACCGTCGTCCAGTTTGCCCTGGTGCAGCATCTCCAGCTGCCGGCTCAGCTCCTCCACCCTGGACACGGCCATCACCAGCTCCCTCTGCTTCTGCTGGAACAGCCCGTTCATCTGCTCGATCTCCTCCACTGCACAGCCAGAATCAGAGCGAGAGAGAAGTTCCCCCATGAATGAATCTTCAGACCATCCCCTCTCGTTGCCTAGCTGCAGTCTGGTTAGCCTGTATGCTAACTAGCATGCTAGCTGGCATCCTTGCGATGCTAGCAAAACGGCAAAGGCTGGCGTGGACAAGCCGGCTAGCAGCAGGACAGTGACCATGACCTTCTGAACTTTTAATGGAAGCGTTTCTGTTGGTCCGTTCACCAACAAAAATGGACATGCTAATGTGCTAACTAACAGGCTAACCATGAGCTAATGTGGTAAACGTGAACTACCTGAAAGCATGAAGGTCCTAAACACAAGGTTCCCTCGCTGCAGTCTCGTTAGCCTATATGCTAACTAATATGCTAGATCTTGCATGCTAATATGCTAACTAACAGGTCTGTATGCTAACTATTATGCTAGCGAACATATAGCTAATTCTGCTTAGGTTGTACTAAGCTTTAAAGCAGGGCGATCGGCAACCTGCTAAAACGTCAGCTGCATTAGTGGTTATGCTAGCTGACATACTTGCGATGCTAGCAAACTGGCAAAGGATGGCGTAGGCAAGTCGGCTAGCAGCAGGACAGTGACCATGACCTTCTGAACTTTCATTAAAAGTTCGGTAACTACCATGCTAATGCGCTAACCATGAGCTAATGTGCTACACGTCCTAGCCCTGAGCTATATACGCATGCGTGTGTCTCTGTAGGTCCTGACCCAGTTTGCTGTTGCTCAGGCGTTTCTGTTCCACCTGGCCCTTCAGAGCTCGGACCCGCCGCAGTTTGGCCTCCTGGTTCTCGGCGTTCTCTCGCAGCAGCCGCAGCTTCTCCTGCTCCGACGTCTGCTGTTCCTGCAGCTTCAGGAAGCGCAGCCGCTGCTCCTGCAACAGGCAACACGAGCTCAGTGACGGCAGGCCGTGGAAGGGTTTCAGGATCTGTGCTTGAAAATTTTGCTTATCGCTCCTTTAATCTCGTTACGCTCAAGCTGCAGTGGCTTTAAAGGAGCAATATGCAGTATGTCATGTATGTCTGGAGGGCTAGTAGTGCCTTGAAAATATTGCTTATCGCTCCTTTAATCTCGTTACGCTCAAGCTGCAGTGGCTTTAAAGGAGCAATATGCAGTATGTCGTATGTCTGGAGGGCTAGTAGTGCCTTGCAAATTTTGCTTATCGCTCCTTTAATCTCATTACGCTCAAGCTGCAGTGGCTTTAAAGGAGCAATATGCAGTATGTCATGTATGTCTGGAGGGCTAGTAGTGCCTTGCAAATTTTGCTTATCGCTCCTTTAATCTCATTACGCTCAAGCTGCAGTGGCTTTAAAGGAGCAATATGCAGTATGTCATGTATGTCTGGAGGGCTAGTAGTGCCTTGAAAATTTTGCTTATCGCTCCCTTGATCTTATTACGCTCAAGCTGCAGTGGCTTTAAAGGAGCAATATGCAGTATGTCATGTATGTCTGGAGGGCTAGTAGTGCCTTGAAAATATTGCTTATCGCTCCTTTAATCTTATTACGCTCAAGCTGCAGTGGCTTTAAAGGAGCAATATGCAGTATGTCATGTATGTCTGGAGGGCTAGTAGTGCCTTGCAAATTTTGCTTATCGCTCCTTTAATCTCATTACGCTCAAGCTGCAGTGGCTTTAAAGGAGCAATATGCAGTATGTCATGTATGTCTGGAGGGCTAGTAGTGCCTTGAAAATATTGCTTATCGCTCCTTTAATCTCATTCCGCTCAAGCTGCAGTGGCTTTAAAGGAGCAATATGCAGTATGTCATGTATGTCTGGAGGGCTAGTAGTGCCTTGCAAATTTTGCTTATCGCTCCTTTAATCTCATTACGCTCAAGCTGCAGTGGCTTTAAAGGAGCAATATGCAGTATGTCATGTATGTCTGGAGGGCTAGTAGTGACTTGAAAATATTGCTTATCGCTCCTTTAATCTCATTACGCTCAAGCTGCAGTGGCTTTAAAGGAGCAATATGCAGTATGTCATGTATGTCTGGAGGGCTAGTAGTGCCTTGCAAATTTTGCTTATCGCTCCTTTAATCTCATTACGCTCAAGCTGCAGTGGCTTTAAAGGAGCAATATGCAGTATGTCATGTATGTCTGGAGGGCTAGTAGTGCCTTGAAAATATTGCTTATCGCTCCTTTAATCTCGTTACGCTCAAGCTGCAGTGGCTTTAAAGGAGCAATATGCAGTATGTCATGTATGTCTGGAGGGCTAGTAGTGCCTTGAAAATATTGCTTATCGCTCCTTTAATCTCATTACGCTCAAGCTGCAGTGGCTTTAAAGGAGCAATATGCAGTATGTCATGTATGTCTGGAGGGCTAGTAGTGCCTTGAAAATATTGCTTATCGCTCCTTTAATCTCATTACGCTCAAGCTGCAGTGGCTTTAAAGGAGCAATATGCAGTATGCCGTACATGTATGTACGGAGGGCTAGTAGTGCCTTGTACCTTGTTTGCCAGGAGCTCCTGCTGGACGTTTATCTGCTGCTGCTGCCGTGATGCCATCTCCTGCAACTCTGACAGAGTGAGGTCCAAACGAGGAGGAACCATCTACAACGAAATCCGACAAAACGTCATACAGGGAGAAGCAGTGGGTCTTCACGTGGTCAGTACTGAGAGGTGGAGGTAATCCGAGGACGGTTTCACACTCACCCCATTCTCAAGGTGTCTTTCTGTTTTCACTGTGGTCCTCTTCAGTAGTAGCTCTGGACCCCTGGGACCACCTGCAGAGAGAGAGACAGAGAGTGGCCAGTGAGTGGAAGCACAGGGTAGTAGGCGTTTCCGATAAAGTGGCCAGTGAGTGGAAGCACAGGGTAGTAGGCGTTTCCGATAAAGTGGCCAGTGAGTGGAAGCACAGGGTAGTAGGCGTTTCCGATAAAGTGGCCTGTGAGCGGAAGCACAGGGTAGTAGGCATTTCCGATAAAGTGGCCAGTGAGCGGAAGCACAGGGTAGTAGGCGTTTCCTATAAAGTGGCCAGTGAGCGGAAGCACAGGGTAGTAGGCGTTTCCTATAAAGTGGCCAGTGAGCGGAAGCACAGGGTAGCAGGCGTTTCCTATAAAGTGGCCAGTGAGTGGAATCGCAGGGTAGTAGGTGTTTCTAATAAAGTGGCCAGGGAGCGGAAGCATACGGTAGGTGTTTCCGATAAAGTGGCCATTAAGAGGAAGCACAAGGTGTAGTAGGTGTTTCCGATAGAGTGGCCAGTTAGTGGACGCACAGGGGAGTAGGCGTTTCCAATAAAGAGGCCAGTGAGTGGAAGCACAGGGTGTAGTAGGTGTTTCTAATAAAGTGGCCAGGGAGCGGAAGCATACAGTAGGTGTTTCCGATAAAGTGGCCATTAAGAGGAAGCACAAGGTGTAGTAGGTGTTTCCGATAGAGTGGCCAGTTAGTGGACGCACAGGGGAGTAGGCGTTTCTAATAAAGTGGCCAGGGAGAGGAAGCATACAGTAGGTGTTTCTAATAAAGTGGCCAGGGAGAGGAAGCATACAGTAGGTGTTTCTAATAAAGTGGCCAGTGTGTGGAAGCATACAGTAGGTGTTTCCGATAAAGTGGCCAGTGAGCGGAAGCACAAGGTATCAGGTGTTCCAGCAGAAAAGGCGTCACGGTGACGCCGCTAAAGCTGAAGTTAGCATGGGATTATCTTTTCACCCACCCACGGCAACAAGGGCAAGGTCAGCAGGGGTCAGGCCCTGATGGATTTCCGCTGACCAAATGACACTGTACGGCTCACCGACCGGGAGAGGAGTGGTCAGAGAGCGGATTACGTAACGACAACAATGAGGCTGAGCCGAACACCAAACAAAAGGAAAGCCCCGGTTACGTAACCCCCACACCAGCATGGTTAGCCCAACCGCTAATATGGGCTACTAGATAAACAGGCCGCTATCCCAGCCCGCAGGGGGGCTAATCACTGATTGGCTGATTACACAACACCAGGCCGTTCGGAGCCGTACCGCCCGAACCCGGGATTACTGTAATTGTCCGTAAATCTGCTGGACAGAAGAAATGAAGTGCTGTTGCTGTGCTAAGTGTGCGAGAGCGCTATCGCTTTCACTGTTGTGTAACACTGGAGCTTTGCGGCCTAATGGAAACTTGACACCACACATCCACACAACCCTCCAAAGAAATAGGCCTTTAGCTTGTTCTCATTACGTAAAGGAATTAGCTCAACCGCTAATGCTATTCTGTGAGGTAACAACAGTAAAAAAAAAAAAATAATAAAAAAAAAAACTTTACGCAAACTTTACACTAATTTCCCTTTCAGCTCGAACGTAGACCTTACCTCACCTTACTGGAGCTACGAGGCTAATGTAGCTAGCTAGTAAGTTAGTAAGTGATTAAACAGTGATATTATGAGTTAAATCTAAAAAATAAAATATAAAAAAAGCCAGAAAGTCAGTAAAAATCATGGTAGTTTGAGACAAATACATATATCGTTGCACCTCTACTAGCTAGCATAATAGCTAATCTAGCTAGCTAGCATATTCAGAAACGTTTAATGAAATTCCAGACAAAAATGATCATGGAAAACATGTAATTATAGAAAAATCTGTAATAAATGTAATAAATATGGTTCTTTCTTAAAAAAAAAAAAATGTAAGGAGGCTAGACAGCTAGCTAGCTAGCAGGGGTAATAGTAATGGTACACAAACACCACGGTTTATACCTCGCAGTTTGGTACAACAGGAAACAATCGAGTTAAACGCCTGAAATCTTATAAATAAAATGTAAAAAAGGCCAGAACATCTAAGAATTATAGTCTGATAAAAAATACACACCCCTACTAGCTAGCATAAAAGCTAATCTAGCTAACTAGCATACTCAAAATAATCATTTAATGAAATTTCAGCTTGATTTGTTATACTCCTGATAAAAATAATAATTAAAAACATTGTAATAAATGTATGGCCCTAAAAAGTGCACAAAAAAGTGATGTTACCTCAGAGTTAGCAGGAACGCTAAGAACAGCTGATCTGTGGGTGTTTTATCATTAGCTAGCTTCAGTACAGCTTCGATTAATGAGGTATTCATCACAGAAGACAAAAACTTTAGCCTGAAGCTCAGAACCAAGCAAAACATGAGGTAAAAACAGTGTTTAAAAGAGGTAAAAACAGCGAATCGATAGCGAGTAGGCTAGACAGCTAGCTAGCAGGGGTAATAGTAATGGTACACAAATGCCACGGTCTGGTAGCTACAAACAAACTAAAAAACCACAAAGATATAACCTATTATATAACCTATTACCTATTAATCTATTATTTATTTGAACAGACGGTCATTTAAGGTACAGTTTGTTCCACCAGGTGTGGTGTAGCATGAGGTAATCAGTGTAGCCTGTAAGCGTTAGCTAGCTATATTCAATGTATTTCCACACCACACAGCCTACAACCGTCCAACTACACCGACACAACGTCCTCGTCCGATCCGACGGAGGTATACGAGTCGAATCTTATAAATAAAATGTAAAAAAGGCCAGAATGTCGGTAAAAGTGATGATAGTTTGATGCAAATACACGTATCGTTGCACCCCTACTAGCTAGCATAATAACTAGCATACTTTTTTAATAATCAAATAATAAACATGTAATAAGAAAATAAAGCTAATAATTATAAATAATACTAATACTAGTAAATAAAAACTAAAACTAATAAAACTAAAAACCTATAACCTCCAACCGCTAGTTAGCTAGCCACATTAGCCTTGTCAGACACTGAACGTGTCTAGGCACAATATGTCCAAAAGTATCCAGACACCCCTTCCAATTGGTACTTCAGCTACTTTAAAGTGCACCCATTGCTGACACAGTTGTCCGAGCACTGACCACCAGGGCAGGACGTACTGAGCTCCACCCATTACCTCCACGATGAGCTGAAGTGGCTGAATGCAATCACACCCTCGCAGCAAAGCCTTCCAAGAACTGTCGAGGCTGCTGTTACTGCAGCAAAGCGGAGCCCTGAGGATGCCCGATTAATACCCTTGACTTCAGAAGAAATGCTTCTGAGGAAATTTAATGGAAGCTCTGACCCATCCAGCTGTGTGTGTGTGTGTGTGTGTGTGTGTGTGTGTGTGTGTGTGTGTGTGTAGCGTGCATCCTAGTGCTTGGCACAAGAGGGTGGCGTGGGCTGGCACACACTCACTCGGCTGAGCCTGTGCTCATTACCCTCGAATGACCCCGGTGGTACGAGGACACGTCCTCTGTGTGTGTGTGTGTGTTAGCCAACCATTCATCACTAAACGTCCAAATGTTTGTGGACACCCTTGCTAATTAATGCATTCAGCTACTGACGCACAAACAAACAGCTTGTCTAGTCCCCGTCGAGAAGCACTGCCAATAGAATAGGACACACCTAATGAACCTATTGGCAAAACGCTGCCTAATGCCAGGCGTGGGCTGGTAGAGGGGTGTAATAAAGCCCCCCAGCATTGAGGAGCTGTGGAGCAGTGGAACTAACTGTGCTCTCTGGGATGATGGTGGTGGAGCTCCATCCAGTACGTTTGGGATGAATTAGGGAGTTGGAGATGATGAGGTGGGGTGGTGATCATCCAATAACATCCTGACCTCACTAAAGCTCTTGCTGCTGAGTGCAATCAGACCTTCACAGCAATGCTCCTCCAGAATCTGAGAGGAAACCCCCGCTCTCTGTGGCCTTCCTGGTTAAATAGCTCTGCCTGTATTGACTCCGCTCTGTCTGCGGAAAGTGTGTGTGACTGAACGGATGACCGACTTGGCATAGAGCTGTGTCCGGATGCCGCCAACTCTCTGTATGGCTGTACGCCGTGGGTCTGAACGAGAGCGTGTGCTCAGTAGATGTTTCCTGGTTAAACACAGGCTGAAGGTACCCACACAAAGCCAAATCCTCTTTTATTAAACGGCCGTGCTAACGCTCCACTGAGGGCTGATTGTTTGTCGTCCACTGGACTTAGAGCTTGCAGACATGCCTGTAATTAAATATCCCATGACCACGGCTAATCACCTGGATTTTGACAGATTAAAGAAGAACATTTTTCAAGGCTGGTCTTGCTTGGACATAAAAGCAATGCCAACGAAGATTCTTCAGTCAGAGCCAGTCTGAAGCCTCAAGATGAAGTACTCTAGAAACTTTGGTTCCAAACTCAACCCTTCCAGAACAACCTCCAAATTCAATTCCACTAAGCCCCCCCAAGTCCCTTCCCTGAATGCAATCACCCAGACTGAACTTCCGAATTCAGCCTCTCAAGCGTAATCCTGGCTCAACTCCTGATCTTAATTCCCCAACACTCAAACACAAATTCAACTTACAATACTCAACCCCTTAATCACACAAACCCACTTTTAAACTCCACTCCAAGCTCAAATTCAACACTAAACCCACCCTCAAACACCGTTCCTCAAACCCACTTCAAAATTAAGCTCCAGACTCAATTCCCCAAATCTAGCTTCCCCAAATTCAATTCCCCCTTTTTTGCTCTCTAAAGCTCAACCCAATACCTGTAACTCAAGCCCACTCAACACCCAAAACCTCTAACTAAAGCCTGCTCAGCTCTCAAACCTTGACCCTAAATTTACCCCTTAACTCAATTCTCTTCTCAAATTCAACCCCAACCCAAAACTCAAGCTTAATCTTGGCTCCAAACTCATAAACCAAAACTCAACTTCCCAAACTCAACCTGTCAAACACTACCCTCCTAAAAATCAATCTAACCTATTAAACAAAACTCAACCTGCCAAACTTACCCCTAAAACTCAAATCCCCAAAACCATTCTGCCAAATTCACCCCAAAACTCAACCTCCCAAATACAACCAGCCAAACTCACCCCAAAACTCAACCCCCTCACAAATACAACCAGACAAACTCACCCCAAAACTCAACCTCCCAAATACAACCAGCCAAACTCACCCCCAAAACTCAACCTCCCAAATACAACCAGACAAACTCACCCCAAAACTCAACCTCCCAAATACAACCAGACAAACTCACCCCAAAACTCAACCAGCCAAACTCACCCCCAAAACTCAACCCTCCCCAAATACAACCAGCCAACCTAACCGCCAAACGAACCCCCTGCTTAGGTGGGGTGAGTTGGTGGTGCTGTCACAATTGGTTCTCTTGTTTCTGCTCCTGCTCTCTGCCTCTCACCTGTCTCATGGATGGGTGCTCTGTCGTGGCGGAGGACGAACCGAACATCAACCCTCTGCTGCCCCCAACGTTGCAGCACCTCAATTATCCTCTCGCTGTCACCAATCATACGCTCTGTTAGAAGAAGAGGCAGCCAATCAAAGCCGGGATAAATATCAGGGAAGCTTTATGATGAAAATGAACAGTTTGAACAGTTCCAGCTGAAAACGATCGGAGTGTTTGTGGAGTCAAAGCAGTCCTGCTCAGGCCGGCGGTCTGCGTGGCCTAAAGGTAGGCCTGTATGCCACATAGGAGGGTACGAACTGGCAAGCCTCCTACAATCCACTTGGTATATCAAGGGTATGGACTAAAGGTATTAATTTAGGTGCAGATATGGAAAGAATGCGGTCACTACTGTAGGAGGCCAGTGGGCTCCCTGAACACTACAGGTAATGGTAAGGGAATGGTAAGGAACACTCACCTGATCCTCTCCAGGATTCAGCCAGGTAGCAGTCAGTCTCTCCGGGCTCCTTACACAGGTCCACCACGTCCCTGCACAGCGTCTCTGGGGTAACGGGCACCTCTGTGAAGTGCTTGTCGCTGTTGCTGAGGTACACGGTCAGAAACATCTGTCGTACACAAAACACGAAAGAGTTTTACACCGAATCATACCAATTCTGACCATTTATACAATTCCTTCACATCGACAACAATGTTAGAAACAGCTGGACGTCGGTCTGCAGTTGGACCAAAATAAAAACCCTAAATTCGCCAAAAAACACCTTTACGTGCTCAATTTTCGCTGGCTATCTACGAGACCCCTTCAGATTGAGTCGTTGACCAGTCTACACTACTAGATCTTGCTCAGAGTCTGACGGGAAAATTCAAGCTGAATTGATTTAGCTACCCCTCACAAGCTACTCGATTCTTCCTCCACCTGTCGACTCCGAGTCAAGAAAAGATCTGCAGACTAGGAATCGGGGCTACAATCGGGGTAACAATCGCAGTGTAACCCAGGTTTAAGAGGACTGTGATTGACCGACAAGAGCGTTAGTGTGGTCAGGATGTTGGATGATGATCACCACCACCACCCCACCTCATCAACCCAGACTCCCCAACTCATCCCGAAAAGTACTGGATGGAGCTCCACCACCATCATTCCAGAGAACCCTCTTGGTGAGAGACATTGAGTGATGGAGTGACGGACTGCGGGAGGGATTGAGTAAAATCCTGGCGAGATCCTGGGGGTCTTGTCATTGGAGACAGCAGGAGGTCGTATTGATCGCACAGTAGGAGCAGTGGTGTGGATGGGAGCAGACGGTGGTGGAGGTTTAGGGCCGTTGTCAGAGTCCCTACAGTACATTTGGCACATGGAGTACCTGGTCTGGATCTGACCTACTTTCGTACCCCTGGAGATAAGGGCTCAAGCTGTAATGAGGTCGATCTTCAAGGTCGAAGCCCCCAGAAGTCATCACTGTTGGGAAAGGTGGGCCGTTGACGATTTACAAACGCAGTTGAGCTGTAGAGATTGGGACTCAATCTGGATCAGTATCCCAGAGTAACGCAAAATCCAAAATCCAAAAGTTTGTGGACACCTCTTCTAATGAATGCCACTGGAAACCGTCTAGTCCCTGTAGAGAAGTACTACCAATAGAATAGGACTCTCTGGAGCAGATAAACCCACCATGCTCCCTAATAATGTCAGGCGTGGGCTAGAGGGGTATAAAGCCCCCCAGCATTGAGCTGTGGAGCAGTGGAACTAGCGGTATTCTCTGGAATGATGGCGGTGCTCCATCCAGTATTTTTGGGATGAGTTGCAGAGTTAAGGGATGATGAGGTGGAATGCTCTTGTTGCTAAATGCAATCAAATCCTCCATTAGAAACTCTTTTTAATACCCTTGATTTTAACAGAAGAAACAATGACTGAGCAGGTGTCCCAATACTTTTGTCCAAAACTCACTGTGGTTCTGCTGTATCGCACCATCAGCTCTCTGTGTTAAAATAGGCCTGGAAGCGTGGCAGGTTCCTCTCTTGGCTCGGGCTCAGGCTAACACAGATGGCCGGCATGTTGAGAGGTTTTAGACCCAAAAATAAACCACGAGCAGCATGGGGGGGTGGATGGGATGGGGTGTGATTTGTCAGTGGAGACATAAGGAGGTCATAATTGATTGTGCGATGTACAGTTGGAGCGGTGGTGGTGACGGGAGACCAGACTGAGGCGGAGTTTAGGAGTATACCAATGCAAATTAGCTACCACACGATGCTACCAGCACTAAGAGGCTAGTGTGAGCTTCCACTAAGTCACGTGAAGCTCCACTACATCGTTTGAAAAAGCCGGTGGAGGGGTGGAGGGGTGGAGGGCCATCCTACCCACCCAGACAGAGCGAAGTCAGCTGTGGAGTTCTGTACTCCTGACCATGGATGGCTATGGCATCACCAGGGATCGATCTAGCTTCACTTTACCCCTTGTAATTATTCATGTATATGCAAATGAGCTCTGCTCCGATTGGTTCTGTACTGTGCTCAGTTCAAAAATACCTATACAGAACAAGCTGTTTTGGTTTAGACGCCATCCTCAGAGAATAAACGTCATATGTACAATTCAACAATTAAATGACGTCGTTGTGCAGACGTCAAATTCTGGTTGGAAATTAAGTCCTAACATTTGACAGATGTTGAATCTTGGTTACTTAACCCCAACGACACATTAACTTCGTTAAGCGTTGACATTCCACGTTGTGTAGATGTTCACATTATGAGGTTTGGCAAACGTTGGGTTTGGGTCTCCGTACCTCACAACTAAACGTTGGTATTTTGTCTCAGTATGATGTTGACGTGATGTTTGGCAGACGTTGGGTTTGGGTCTCCGTACCTCACAACTAAACATTGGTATTTTGTCTCAGTATTACGTTGGCATGTGACGTTTGGTAGACGTTGGGTTTGGGTCTCCGTACCTCACAACTAAAAGTTGGTATTTTGTCTCAGTATGACGTTGACGTGACATTTGGCAGACGTTGGGTTTGGGTCTATATACCTCACAACTAAGCGTTGGTATTTTGCCTCAGTATGACGTTGGCATGTGACGTTTGGTAGATGTTGGGTTTGGGTCTCCGTACCTCACAACTAAGCGTTGGTATTGTGCCTCAGTATGATGTTGGCATGTGACGTTTGGTAGATGTTGGGTTTGGGTCTCCGTACCTCACAACTAAGCGTTGGTATTGTGCCTCAGTGTGACGTTGGCATGTGACGTTTGGTAGACGTTGGGTTTGGGTCTCCGTACCTCACAACTAAACGTTGGTATTTTGCTTTAGTATGATGTTGACGTGATGTTTGGTAGACGTTGGGTTTGGGTCTCTGTACCTCACAACTAAGCGTTGGTATTTTGCCTCAGTGTGACGTTGGCAGACGTTGGGTTTGGGTCTCCGTACCTCACAACTAAACGTTGGTATTTTGCCTTGGTTGGTACATTCAACTACATAACAACGTCCGTCAACATCTAGCAACGTTTGTGGCCAGCTGGGTGTGGAGTTTATTGAACTCTAACGATGTCGACACCATAGGCCACATTCATTTGAGCTCTTCCTGATATGGGAGCTTTAATGAATTGAGGATTCACCCTTAAGTGAAATGTCCTCGGCACAGGGGAAGTAAACATTGGCGTTATTGACGGAAAGCAGGATCGATCAGATGCTGTCAGCGTGGGTTTTCCTATACACACACACACACACACACACACACACACACACACCACAAACCGAGTTATTATCACTGCTGATTGAGTGTGAAGGCGCGCAGCAGTGTGTGTGTGTGTGTGTGTGTGTGTGTGGATGCGTGGGCTGGCACAACAGATGGCCCGAGGGAGGACATAATGCCTCGTACTGCTTCCCTCCACTAACACTGAGACCCATCCAGATAATTGATCAAACAGCCCATAATCAACCAAAAATATTAGTACTTACTACAGGCAAATATTGAGATAATGCCGAAACTGTGAAAGTCAGGTAACACTGGTCATTATTCATAATTCATTTTCCTCTGAAATCATGAAAAGGTCCTTCCCTGCTACAGACAGGCGAGCTATAGTATCAGAAACTCTGTGGGAAAGTTCATGGTACTTCCTGAGGTAAATAAAAATGTCCGGGTGTACTTTTCCCCCCTCGAACGAGACCGAACACTCGGAATCTCGTGGTCATTAAGGAGGTCAAATCTGAACAAGGCTACATCCAGCAACGGCAAGCTAGCTTAGATGCAAAGTAAGGCTAATGCTAAACGCTAGTGCTACCAAATAACAACACCAGCTCCTCAAACCACCACATTAAAACACGCCTACTTATTTCCTTCATGATTTGCAAATAATGAAATTCAGGTTACGAAGATTTAGGCTTGTATTTACCGGCATGAGATTTGGTGACAGTCCGGGCCCAGTGCTTGTTAGCAACGTTAGCCTAGCATCGCCGGTTCGGAACCGGAGAAGCACATGTCAGATACCAAACATGTCCTGGCTGATCGGCAGAATCTGGGGTCAGTGATCAGTTGTGTTCATTAGATTTTCCACCAAACAAAGTGTAAACACAAGCCATGATTATCAATTGCTACTGATTAGCCAATCATATACTGAAAAGGGGTAGGGGCAGGGACTTGTCTTGACCAAAGCCCCGCTGGATCACCACGGCCCATTCAGAACATTCACAGGTCCTTCAAATCTCAGAGAGTTTCGAGTTCGAGCCGAACACAGATAAACGACCGCATTAGGAGTCGCCCGAGTGATTCAGCTCTCATCCTCTTTCCCACAGACTTTATCTCTCAGCCTCGGAGCTTTAGGTTATAATGGATGGAGAGTGACTTAGACTTGGCTTCCCAGAGAGCCTAATCCTCCACAGCCCTTCCCACAGTTCCACTGCGGCCCATCGGCGTGCTAACTTCTGACCGAGACTTCTGTTCTCAGACCTTGTCCTGACTGTGATTGGGTCTAATCACCACCTTGGTTAGAGATCTGACACCTCCACCTGACTGCACCTTGTCTGATCCGAAACCTTCCCCTGACTGTGATTGGGTCTAATCACCACCTTGTTTATTTGGAGACCTCCACCTGACTGTGATTGGGTCTAATCACCACCATGTTTGTTATAAGACCTCCTCCTGACTGTGATTGGGTCTAATCACAACATTGTTTGTTCTGAGCCTTCTGAGATTGATTCTAATCACGACCAAGATTGTTTGAAGATCACCACAGACTGTGATTGGTTCTAATCACCACCATGTTTGTTTTGAGACCTTACCCTGATTGCACCCTGTCTGATCTGAAACCTCCCCCTGACTGTGATTGGGTCTAATCACCACCATGTATGTTCTGAGATACCTCCTGACTGCACCTTGTCTGATCTGAAACCTTCCCCTGACTGTGATTGGGTCTAATCACCACCATGTTTGTTTTAAGACCTCCCCCTGACTGTGATTGGGTCTAATCACAACATTGTTTGTTCTGAGCCTCCTGAGATTGATTCTAATCACGACCAAGATTGTTTGAAGATCACCACAGACTGTGATTGGTTCTAATCACCACCATGTTTGTTTTGAGACCTTCCCCTGACTGCACCTTGTCTGATCTGAAACCTCCCTCTGACTGTGATTGGTTCTAATTACCACCTTGTTTGTTCTCAGCCTTCCTCCTGATTGTGATTAGTTCTAATCATCACATTGTTTTTGAGCCCTCCCTGACTGTGACTGGTTCTAATCACCACCATGTTTATTTTGAGCCCTCCCTGTCTGTGATTGGGTCTAATCTCCACCTTGATTTAGGGGTCTGAGACCTCTCCCTGACTGCACCTTGTTTGATCTGACACCTCCCTCTGACTGTGATTGGTTCTAATCACCACCATGTTTATTTTGAGACCTTCCTCTTGCTGTGATTGGTTCTAATCCCCACCTAAGTTTTTTCAAAACCTTCTCTTGGACTGTGATTGATCCACTCATTAAAAAGGACAAAAACATTGCAAAAGTCCGAAGCAAGACCTTTCAAATTTAAAGACGATTGAGCGTGTCCGAGTTTCAGCCCACCACCCCCCCAACTCACCCACCCACGTCCTGACACTTTTAAGTAGGACATATGGGTCAAAGGCCAGCTGCATGAAAATCTCCCCAGCATTGCCGGACAAAGCTGGGGCTTTCTGTGCAGTGGAAAGCTCTGGAAATCCACAAAAGGGATTGTCGAGCTGGACAAGCCTGAGGGTCAGTCTGCTTTTAGCGTCCGCTCCTTCTGCTTACGGCCCTTCAGACGATGACGATTCGGCAAAGCCAGTGCAGCAGATCAGCCAAGGAACGTTTAGCACCGGAGCTACCAGGCTAATGTTGTGAATACTAATGGTGGATTATGTGTAGCAGTTAGCATTGCGCTAGGACCATGTGGAGGTGTTGAGCAAGTGCTAATCTCTGACATCTTATAGCCGTGCTTATGTGGTTTCTAACACAGGAAGACTCAGTGTTATCTCCAAACGTGGCTAACGTACATTAGCATAGCTTAAAAACAGATGGACAGCAGGGACAACTTCTAGGTTCCCACAGACGAGCGTGTATAAATACACAAATCCGGCCGATGTTTTAAAAAATAAATAAATAAATAAACGGATGTGACCTATGACACATGAGCCTTGTGGTCTGAAGACGTTCCTCTGAACAAACCCTTGGCAGGAAGACGCCTTCAGCGCTGAGTCACAGGTGTAACCGGACACTGTTGACATGGTGGCCAGGGTAAAACAAAGTGGCATTACAGTGTGTTTGAATAGTCAAACTCGGCGCCGCCGCCTTTTCCTCTTCGGGCGGAATCAGCCTGAATCGACAGAGCACGAGGCCCTTCAGTATTTACCCAGCGATCTTCAGGACTCACCTCATTAGCTTCTTCACGTCTTAAAGGAATAGTCTGGAGGAAAATCCAATGAACGTGATTAATCCCTGACCCCAGATTCAGTCAACCAGCCCAGACATGGCTGATATCTGACGTGTGCTGCTTTGGTTCAGAACGAGAGATGCTAGGCTAACGTTGCTAAGAAACACTGGGCTTAGACTGTCACCAATCGCATCTCGGTAAAAAACACACCCAAAATCTGCATTCGCTTGCTTCAAAAATGGACACAACAACAAGCTGTACACATGAATGGAGATGAGATTGGTGACAGTCTAGAGACTGGAGTGTTTGTTAGCAACTTTAGCCTAGCATCTCATGTCCTGGACTAAGGAAGCACAGGTCAGGTGGAAAGCATCTGGAGTCTTTTATCTGATTTTATCGGAATTTGTAAACTGGAATTGTAAACCTCCGCCTGGCTGTAATTGGTTCTAATCCCAATCCAATCTGTTCTGAGACTTTCCCTTGACTGTGATTGGTTCTAAACACTACCTCATCTGATCAGATGCCTCGCCATGACTATGGTTGGTTCTGATGACCACCTAGTTTGTTCTGAGAACTCCCCCTGACTGTGATTGGTTCTAATCATAACCTCATCTGTTCTGAGATCTTTCTCTGACTGTGATTGGTTCCAATCACCCCACCCCCCCACCCAGTTTGTTCTGAGACCTCCTGCTGACTGTGATTGGTTCTAATCATAACCTCATCTGTTCTGAGATCTTTCTCTAACTGTGATAGGTTCCAACCCCCCCTCCCTGTTTGACCTCCTGCTGACTGTGATTGGTTCTAATCACCACCTCGTTTGTTCTGAGACGTTCCCTCGAGTGTAATTGGTTCTTATCATAACCCAATCTGTTCTAAGATCTTTTCCTGACTGTGATTGGTTCTAATCATCACCTCATTTGATCAGAGACCTCCCCTGACTGTGATTGGCTCTAATCACAACCCAATCTGTTCTGAGACTCACTGTGATGGGTTCTAATCACCACCTCATTTGATCAGAGGTTTCGCTCTGACTGTGATTGGTTCTAATCACCACCCCGTTCGTTCTGAGACCTCCCCCTGTCTGTGACTGGTTCTAACTACTGTCTAAGCTAAATGGTTCTAAGCTAAATGTAGTAAATCAAGTCAAGTAGTGTCTGACAACATGTGTTTAAAAGAGCTTAGCCAGCATTTATGTTATGAAACAGTTCCAACCAACTCCATCAGATCACATAACCTCCTCCCCCACTTAGCTTAATCCAGGCTAAACGGACCCTGCTTCCACTTTCGGGCCTCTGTTCATTAGCCCACTCTGAGAGGACATTGAGAAAGCAGCAGCTCAGACACTCCAGACTGTTGTATAACCCACTGCATCACTTCATCTATCAAGCAGCGGTGAAATAACTAATGGCCCCTGAGCTAGTCTTTTGTCCGCAGGCTGCGTTCACTGGGAACAAAGCTCCAGGATGTGATGTAATTATAAACCGGTTCAGCGCTAAAGACGGAGCTAGCGCACTCAAATCAGATTTAGCAGTTGAAAGTCCACAGATTTAGACGTCTACCGTCACGTCCTTCTTCCCCTTAGAAACGAGCATTTCGGTCTAATGAAGAGAAACGCCCCCTGACCCAATTTCCGTCTGGTTCTGACTTGAATCTTGGTTCTTTCAGTGGTTCTGCTTCATGATCTTCAAGAGTTTTCCAAGACTTTGATTCTCAGGTCTTCTCAGTCTTTCGTAGTCTTGGTTCCTCCTCATGATCTTAGGGACGTTCTTCATTTGGTCCTGGTTCTTCTCATTGGTTCTTCCCCAAGCTCCTAGAGAGTGTCTCCTTTTGAGCCTTGGTTCCTCCTCATGATCTTAGGGACGTTCTTCTTCTTCTTCATGTTCTTCAAGAGTTTGGTTCCTCTCAAGTTCCTCAAGATGTTTCCCTTTTGAGTCTTGGTTCTGGTCATGCTCTAAGGGAGGTTCTACTTTTGAGTCCCATTTCCTCTCTGGTTCTTCCTCATGCCCTTCGGGAGCTTGTCTTTTTTGAGTCTTGGTTCCTTCTAGTGGTTCTTCCGGGTGCTTGTAGGGAGGGTCTTCCATTTGGCTCTGGTTCTTCCCCAAGCTCTTAGAGAGTGTCTCCTTTTGAGTCTTGGTTCCTCTTCATGGTTCCTCCTCATGATCTTAGGGACGTTATTCATTTGGTCCTGGTTCCTGTCATTGTTTTTTAGTTTCAGTCATTTTGAATCATGGTTCCTCTTAATGGTTCTTCTTCATGTTCTTCAAGAGTTTGGTTCCTTTCAATTTCCTCTCTTCTAATGCTTCTAAGAATTTTTTTCCTCTTGAGTCTTGGTTCCTTCTAGTGGTTCTTCCTTGTACTCGTAGGGAGGGTCTTCCAGTTGGCCCTGGTTCTTCTCGTTGGTTCTGCCCCAAGCTCTTAGAGAGTGTCTCCTTTTGAGTCTTGGTTCCTCTTCATGGTTCCTCCTCATGATCTTGGGAAGGTTCTTTATTTGGTCCTGGTCCTGGTTTGGTTTTTTTAGTTTCGTTTGGAATCATGGTTCTTCTTCATGTTCTTCACAAGTTTGGTTCCTCTCAAGTTCCTTTTTGAGTCCTGGTTCCGGTCATGCTCTAAGGGAGATTCTACTTTTGAGTCCCAATTTCTCACTGGTTCTTCCAGTCATCATTTTGAGTCTTGGTTCCTTCTAGTGGTTATTCCAGGTGCTGGTTCTTCCCCAAGCTCTTAGAGAGTGTCTCCTTTTGAGTCTTGGTTCCTCTGAGGGGGTCTTCCTCATGTTCTTGGGAAGGTTTCCCATTTTCATCTTGATTTATCTTAATTTTTAGTTTTCATCCTCTTAGGGAGGTTCTTCCATTTGGTCCCGGTTCCTTTCGGTGGTTCTTCCTCATGTTTGGGGTTTAGAGTCCTGACACACAGAATCGGGTGTAAAAAGTGCTGCAGTTGAAGCGAAGGATCAAATTCCACTCAATTAAACCGAGTGGCTCCAAACAGCAGTCCATCACTCGTGCCTTATTGGCTCCTGCATTACGGCACTGCAAAAGGTCAGCGCATGCAAATGACCGCTCTGTTAAGTTCAAGAGGATTTCCATTTTGCACTACGTGAACAAGATGAGCGACCCTCACACGTTCCAGATGAGCCCGGTGAGCCCGGCAGCCGAGATACCTGACCTGCCTCCCCGCCAACTCTATTTTGGTCAATGGGCCAATTTAGGGCCGGGTGGGGGTTCTTCATAGACCATCACATGGTCACTGGGTATTGTGCGTGAACCTTCCTTGTGAAATCCCAGACACCTCTGGAGTCAGACAGCGGACTGTCTGATCAGCCAACGAATTTTCGGGATCACTCGCCTCTCTAAAGGGAACGATGCTGATGTTTGAGAAGGTCCGGCAGACGTTAGGAACAGGGCTCCTTAAGAGCAGATATGAGATCAGTGTCTTCTGTAATGAGATCACCTCGGAGAGACGGGGGGGGGTTGTTTGTCCAGAGACTGGTCATCCAGCTCCTCTCTGAGCCCTTTGGCAGCCTTCCTCCTATGCTGAGTTTCTTTCTCCATATGGATACTGACCACTGGAAGCAGGTCATCAGTGCTATTCACGGTACCTGAGGGTGTTTTTAATGTTATGGCTAACCAGGGCAGGTGGAGACAGGGGTCCAGTAACTCAACACACAGGCCTGATTACAACCCAGTGTCTCTCTCTCTCTCTCTCTCTTGCACTGTCTCTCGCTCGCTCTCTCTCTCTGGGCGAGCAGCACCTCAATATCATTACTGGAGCACTCTGAGCGAATAACAGGAAAAGCTGAGCTGGATTGAGGAGCGTGCCTGCTGTCACTTTACTGTGTGTGTGTGTGTGTGTGTGTGTGTGTGTGTGTGTGTGGGCCTGACCATATGGCTCCCACACGAAACATAGGTCACATGACGTAAGGATAAGGGCTTACCCTTGTCCACTGCTGACCTCTCAAGGACTACCGTCCGAGGGAGAGATAACGAGAGAGCGCGAGAGAGAGAGATGCAAGAAATGCTGACTCTGAAAACCCCACCCTGAGACCACTGAGACGGGCCAGTCTAGAACCGCCGTCTGTCCAGCCTAGAACACCACAGCCGGTCCGGTTCTGACCGGACGCCGTGGTCAAGCCCCTTAATGGTTCCGCCCGTGCCCCGCAGAACATGACAAAGAGCCTCATAATGAAACGTAACTCGCTCCCGAGCAACAGCGCCAGAAGGGCTGCAGTGTTGTTGTGTGCGGCGTCGTCGTGGCAACAGTAACTATGGCAACCCTGCCTTCTGCCGTCACTTACGCTGCTGCGGAGGACTCCTCTGAACAGGAGAAGACCGGTGGGCGAACAGGCCTGTAGTGAATGAATCTGGGGGATTTTGAGCCAGTGTTAGGGTGTGACACTAATCTCTGTGTTTATTATTATAATAATAATTATTAATAATAATAATAATAATAATAATAAACTATCAATATTTACATAAAGGCTATACCCGCACCAGTCCATAATGCCTGCATAAGCCTTTATATAGCGCTATGTACTGGAATATTTATGAATAGGAAAATGGCCAAATGTTTGTGGACACCCCTTCTAATGAATGCATTCAGCTGCTTTAGGTTGCACCCACTGCTGACACAGATGTGCAAATGCATAGACAGACACACACACACAAACACACACACACACAGTTTGTCTAGTCCCTGTAGAGAAGAAGAAGTATTGCCAATAGAATAGGACTCTCTGGAGCAGATAAACCTAATGAACCTATTGGCACCATGTTGCCTAATGCCAGGCGTGGCTGGAGGGGTATAAAGCCCCCCAGCATTGAGCTGTCTGCAACGATGGTTGGTGCTCCATCCAATTACTCCTGTCGCTGAGCAGTGTTGCTAACTCTGTCCTCGCAGCAGTGCTCCTCCTCCTCCAACATCTAACAGAAAGCTTTAGAGAGACAGTCACTCCAGCAAAAGCAGGATAGGCTCTTTTCAGTACCCTTGAATTCAGAAGAAACAATGAATGAGCAGGTGTCCCAATACTTTTGTCCAAGCCGCCTATAAAAGATACTCATTTTTAGACGCGTTATATGATGTGATGTGATGCTTTCACAGAAGATGATTGGCAATACCATAATTTGCTAATACTGGATCGGATATTATCAGAGGCTGTGCTGTTAGAACACTGCGGTAAAAACAAAGGATCGGAACTGGATCTCTAATCGCTAATCCTGATCCACTGGATCGGACATGACCAATCTTATGTGTCCTCTTGAGAATAGTGACATAAGCAGTTTAAGTATTGCTTTTTCAAAACGTTAATCCATGCTTATGCATGTGTTATGAAGTCCCTACGAATGTACCCTTCAAAGGAAGTGCTACCCCCAGACTTCTGTGGATATTTATATTTATATATATATATATATATATATATATATATATATATATATATATCTCAGAGTAAATGAAAATAAATGAGAGGCCTTTGAACCGAAGTGGCTCTGAAAATTGAGTTATGCCACACTAACAACATTAGAGTAGCCTGCTGGCGACGCTCGTCCATTTAGCCGTCAAATCAACCCTGGTGACTGACTGCCTAAGTGGCCCTCTCTGAGGGAGCCAGCCCAGGCGGAGGCGGCACCGAAAGGGCACAGGATGTCCCTATCCTGACTGGTGCGGCCCAGCTGTTCCACTCCCCCCAGGGAAGTGCTTCACAATACTCAGTCCCTACAAATGCGATTTTGAACAATGTGCCGGGCTCAGACAATGCAAGGTCAGTTCTCTAATGTCAGCGAGGAGGGAAACCCCTGCTTCTGCTTTCTCACCACAATGGCCCTCTGAGTAATTTACAGCCCAAACAATGTATTCTTCCTTTCAGACGAACAGAAGCACCGGATGAATACAAACAAGCTAGCAAATGATGTGAGGCTGTGAATAGCCGTCACTGCCTTATATAGGCTTAAAAAACGGGAACGGGTCAGTGGTGAGATATATATATATATATATATATATATATATATATATATAAACCAATCCTCTACAGGAGGTTGTGAGCTCCAATCCCAACAATGTATCACAATTCCTATTTACGTACTAAATTGAAGAGATTTAAAAAATTAAGCATAATGTTTAATGCAGAGTTCATGTAAATTGCTGTCATTTTTCTTTATCGTCATGAGGTTGTGAGGTCCAATCCTGACAATGGACCATAACTGTACTGATATTTTAAAAAATTGACCTAATGTTTTATGTTATGTAGTAGACTTCATGTATGCCGAGTTAATGTTGTCATTTTTCCTTATCGTCATGAGGTTGTGAGGTCCAATCCCAACAATGCTGCCAACAAAAATACATTTATTAAACTGAGGGTTGTCAATATCGACAATACCAGTATATTCTTCAAGCTCTAATACAAACAGGAATAAACATGGCCCATAGCTGCACAACTGTCTTTTTTGTTTTATCATCAGAAGGTTGTGAGGTCCAACCTCGGCAAAACCAGAAACAAAAAATCCACTTGCTTTCAGTAATAGGAATGTTTGGGTTCTCTAGTGGCACAGCTGTCTCAGGTTTTTTTTTTTGGTTGTCAGGAGGTTGTGAGGTCCAATCTTGGCAAAGCTGCCAACAAAAAACACCTGATTTAAGGATTAGAGAGCTTTGGGTTCTCATTTTAGATTTTCTAAATTGTTAGAAAATTCTCTAAATTGTTGTTCTGTTGTCAGGAGGTCATTAGGTCCAATCCCCACAACAAGAAAGTCACCAATTTTATAAAAACTGTCATATCTAAATACAATATACCTTATTATTAGCAAAATACTTTATGACTTAATAGTAAATGGTAACATATAACTTTTTATTGCTCATCTAGAAGCAAGCTAATACTGGTTTCCAGTGTTCCGCATTGTGTCTGATTCCCAATCTAGGGTGTGATCATTGTTGTACATGTCCCTGCATGTCTATGCTAATTATAGAAAGCAAACTGTGTCCATAGCAGAAACACAACACCCTTAGAGCAAACTGCTATAAAGGTGAAAATGCTATGTGGACAGCGCAGTGGACACCCACAAGTCCAAGTTCAGTCTTTATAGTGCTGTTTTTAGCACTGTCCCAAAGCAGCTTATCTGAAAGTCCAGACTAGCTCCCTAATAAACAGACCACTTACTCCAAATGTTAGCAGCGATGGGGCATAGCACCTACATTTACGCCAATTCTCATCTCATCCTTCATTATTACAAAACCAAATCCAATCAATTTGAAAAATATCATTCAATAAATATTAAACCATCAATATGACAACAACTGCTAACAGTTAAACTGTGCTACACATCAGGAGAGAGTCGCTAGTCACTAAGTTAGCTTATAGCCATCATGGTAAAATTCTGTTTACACAGCTAGCCTGGCTACATTCTGAGGCAAATCTGACTAATTGCAGCAATTACTGACCGAAAATTTGCCGTTCAAACCTTTTTAACGTTTGTTAACGTTAATTTATTATATATATTAAACCATCAATCTGATGACAACAACTGCTAACAGGTAAACTGTGCTAAGAAATGGGAGCGAGAACCTAGCATTACCTCAGCTAGCTTAACATACTGTTTACCACAGAACACGGTAAATTCCGGATGACTGAAACTTTACTATGTAGATTATAAACAGTTAAACATGAAGGATAAAATCTAAAGTTTGGTATTGAAAGGACAGAAAGCTGAAATTAAACCTTGCTAAGCTAATCTCTGCTCAGTTAGCTTAGCTACAGTTCCAGTGAGCAATTCTGAGGCAAATCTGACTAATCGCTGCGATTACTGACAGAAAAATGAGCGATAAAAACGTACGTTTGCTTCATTTAATAAATATTAAACCATCAATCTCACAACAACTGAAGTTGAGAAACTTGCGTTGCCTGGAAAGAAGCTCAAAAGAATCCTCGCTAAGCTAATCTCCGCTCAGCTAGCCTGGCTACAAATCGAGAGAGGGATTCTGAGGCAAATCTGACTAATCGCTTTGATTACTGACACAAACATTGACTATAAAAACTTAAGTTTGCGTCATTTAATAATTGTTAAATCATAAATCTCACAATAACTGCTATGAATCGCGTAGCTCCCTCGCTAAGCTTTGCTACAAGTCCAAGGAGTTGCAATTCTGACTAGCCGCTGCGCTAGCTAGAAAGCTGAAATCAAACCCCGCTATGCTAACCTTTGCTCAGCTAGCCCGGCTACAGATCGAGTGATGGATTCTGATGTGCTTTTGGCTAACCGCTGCACTACGTTAGCCACAGAGTTTATCTTAGCTTAGCTTAGCTTAGCTCAGATTAGCTCAGACCAAACACCACGCACAGGTGTTTTTGTGTTCCTGCTAAGCTAACTGAGGCACTAATCATGCACTGAGCCACCATAGCATTTACGTTAACTGGCAGGGCACGTTCTTGGCAACTATGAGGAGATAAAAGGGTGATTAATTTTTAATTAGGAACGTCGTTAATGTGTTTCCATCCCTGACTAGCCATCCCTTCAGGTAAACCTTGCAGACTGGTCCGTCCAGGTTAGCTTGCTCTGCATTGTTTATTCGGAATGACTCAACTAGTTCGCTATTGACAATACCACAATATTCCTTATGACCGTTACACCACCCAGCTCTAGGCTGAGCGCGACGGAATGTGGCAGAAGCATGAGGAACAAACACCAAGCGGAAACCATTACTTAGCGCTGAATATCCGAGATAAGATACCCAAATGAGCCTCACAGGCTGGCTACTGCAGTAGCCCATGTGTAGGCATGTCATGTAATGCCGCCATTTGCATTTCCCTCGCACTCATTTGAATATCTGGGGCTATTTGAGCAAGCACACTTGAGCTAATCTGACCTAGCGTGTTTGGTTGCCGATGTCTGCGTATAGATTCGAATGCATAGGACTTTTTAGGCTTCTAATTTTAGGTTCTCCAGTGGCCTTATCGTCATGGCAAAGCACCTGACAAAAATAGTCAATAATTATCTGAATGTTTGTTTTATTTTAAAATAAGTTCAATGTTGTTTGAAACCAGAAGAGTATCCCGACCTATATGCATAATAAAACAGAAGCGTCCAATTACATCTTATCCTAAAATAACATCTACATTTAACACTACCTTCACCATGTTTGAAGGCTGTATGTTAACTTGGCTATCTCTCACTGTGAGCTGTAGAAGTGTGTGAAACTACCTCCACCATGTTTGAAGGCTGTACTTTAACTTGGCTATCTCTCACTGTGAGCTGTAGAAGTGTGTGAAACTACCTCCACCATGTTTGAAGGCTGTATGTTAACTTGGCTATCTCTCACTGTGAGCTGTAGAAGTGTGTGAAACTACCTCCACCATGTTTAAAGGCTGTACGTTAGCCTGCCTAGCTTTTACTGTGAGCTGTAGAAGTGTGTGAAACTACCTCCACCATGTTCGAAGGCTGTACGTTAGCCTGCCTAGCTCTTACTGTGAGCTGTAGCAGTGTGTAAAACTACCTCCACCATGTTTAAAGGCTGTACATTTACTCGGCTATCTTTCACTGTCAGCTGTAGCAGTGTGTGAAACTACCTCCACCATGTTTAAAGGCTGTACGTTAACTCGGCTATCTCTATCTGGTTCATTTCTCAGACACAGACTACACCAATCAGCCAAAATCAGGCCTCCATGAGCATCGCTGACCCCTGGGCGTCCTGTCCTGACCACTGCATACCCGGGAACTCTCCATAAAACCTGATGTTCTACATCATCCGACCTAAATTAACCCAAATTTAGCCGTATTTGAGCAGGGATACGTCCAGACTTTGACGCGTGGGCGTCCCCACTGATGGTCATTGAAATATGCTGGAGGTCTCAGACCTCCAGAATAGGAAAAAAAAGAAAGAAATGCACCCATTTTCTTGCAAATACATCATGTGCTACCAGCAATTTGGATCCTAAAGCCATGCACTGGATCTGGTCTGATACTCTGGGGGTCTTCTCAGACATTTTATGTATGCACAACACAGCTTTGCAGGTGAGCATGCACTGCACCCATAGCCAGACAAGCCTAGACAGTGCTAGCCCATTTGTTCATTTGCTGGACAGGCTTAGCTTAGATGCATCAGCCTTCCTTGAATGGCTGTTTGCATGCTTCTAAGGGTCTGATCCATCTCTAATAACCGCACATTTCAAGGTGTGTGACATTTCGCCGAAACCGTGTGCATGCACCTGTGCATTGACAGCTTGGCGCTGGCGTGCACGGCGACGCGGCGGACATACGAGCCTGTGGCTCTTCGGTGTGAGTAGTTAGGATGAGTAGGAAGATGGATTATGAAAGAGATAAAGACGATGAACGAGTGCCGAAAAGAATTTCCTGTCTACCTTCTTTAATTTCCACGTTGTGCTCAGCATTTTCCGCAGCTTGGTTTTCTGAATTTGTCCGTTCCACCTTAAATGGTGCAGCAGTTACACTCTAGCGCCCACAGGGCGCTAGAGTGTAACTGCTGCACCATTTAAGGTGGAACGGACAAATTCAGAAAACCAAGCTAACTTCATCAAAATCTCAATTTTAAACATCTAGGCAACATTTACACGATATAAAACACGACCACCATCAAAATACCCCCCCTTAAAAGCACCTCCCCCCATTGTAACCAGATAAACTCACCGGCATCATACTGGAGGCTTCTTATCTTGCAGATCCCCGGAGCTGGAGCTGGAGCTGGAGCTCCTCGAACCGTCCCCCCACCCCTAATATTCCCACTGTAGGATGTGTTTATATGTGTGTGTGTGTGTGTGTGTGTGTGTGTGTTCCGCTGACCGTCTTCTGTAAACCTGTTGCGACCTCCCGAAATAAGCCCCGAAAGCCTCGCACGGTACTGATCCTCAGAGCGAGCGGCTCGCTGTCTCCGCTCAGGCGAAACCACGCCCCCGCACACGCTGGGACTGCGACGTGGGCGTGTCCGGGACCGCCCCTCACACATGACTTTAATTAGAATTTAAATTTAGAATATTTTGTTATTATTATTAGACTTATAATTAACAACCGTGAGCATACTAATATTATTATTAACAATAACACTATTATTAATATTATTGATAATAATTCGCATCGTTCATGCATATTAATGACGCTCAAAATATGCCATATGCAAATAAAATATGCATAACAAAGATAACCCAGTTCTAGGCTAAAGTTCCCACTTCTAGGCTGTTGCTATGGGGTTGCTGGGTACTTGCTAGGTGGTTGCTTTGGTGTTGCCAGGTGGTTGGTTGCTAAGGTGCCCTAGGTTGCTCCTAGGTTATTGTGTTAAGTGGCTGCTATGGTATACCGGGTGGTTAATGAGGCTGTTGCTAAGGTATTTCTGGTGGTTGCTTTGGTGGTTGCTAAGGTGTTGCCATGGTGTCTCAAGTCGTTTTCGATTCATTTTGTTTTTTGTCTGTGTGAAACAGATGGGTGCACGAAGTGTTGCTAAGGTGTTGTTGTAAATGGCTGCTATGGTAAGCCATGGGGTTGCTTGGGTGATTGCTAATGTATTCCAGGTGGTTGCTATGGTGGTGGATATGCTATTTCAGTAAGGTGTCCCAAGTGGTTGCTATGGTGTTGCTGGAATGTTTCTAGGGGAGTGCTAGGCGGTTGGTAAGGTATTTCAGGTGGTTGCTAAGCGGATACAATGTTATTGATACAGTGATTCTTGGTGGTTGGTAAGGTATTTCAGGTGGTTGCTAAGCGGATACAATGTTATTGATACAGTGATTCTTGGTGGTTGGTAAGGTATTTCAGGTGGTTGCTAAGCGGATACAATGTTATTGATACAGTGATTCTTGGTGGTTGGTAAGGTATTTCAGGTGGTTGTTACGGTGTTCCAGGCGACTGCTATGGCAGTTGTATTGCAATTTTTAGGCTGTTGCTTAGCCCCAGGTGGTTGGTAAGGTATTGCTAAGCTAAGTGGGTGCAATGATGATTGTGCCTCAGATGGTTGCTAGGGTGATATTACTACTATGAAGACAGAGGTCCCTTTTTAGGGTGGGTGATATCAGGGGTATGGGAGGAATGTGGGGTGTGTAATACCGGACAGGCCCTGAATAGTGTCTGAACACTGTGTGTGTGTGTGTGTGTGTGTGTGTGTGTGTGTGTGTGTGTGTGAGTCTGAGGTCAGACAGGGACAGAAGGCAGAAGATCGGACCTTATATGGATCAGACCGCAGTCATAACTCCGATCACTGAAGGCCCCACAGGACAGAAAGCAATTAATCCACTGAATCTCGTAAAGC
Source organism: Salminus brasiliensis (assembly GCF_030463535.1). Lineage (NCBI taxonomy): Eukaryota > Metazoa > Chordata > Actinopteri > Characiformes > Bryconidae > Salminus > Salminus brasiliensis. The sequence continues at coordinate 2,037,491 of NC_132902.1, read as the reverse complement.
TAACATGACACAGTCAAAGCAGTATTGATCGATCCCTATAGCCTGTATATTGATGGCGGGGTCAAGGGCAGGAGCACATATACACTACATACTCCATTACCCCGTTCAGGCTGAATGAAGACTCCACTGAATGATATTTCTGACAGTTAGATGCTACATAGATTGTAAAGTAGAATGTAAAGAATGTAAAATTATACAGCATTAAACTAATAATACATACAATTAAACGAACAAGAACTTTAAATAGACTTTAAAACTAGACATATAATAACATAAAGCAAAAAAATTATATAATGAGACTAAGAATTTAAAATATTTTACTAATAAATTATATAACTAGACAAAATATAGCAGTAAACTAAAAACTGATATAATGAAACTAAGAATTTCTAGAATTTTACAAAAAAATTCATAGAATTTGACAAAATGTATATGATATTTGAAATTGTACAGAATTTGAGTAAAATAAAACTACACAAATAATTAATAGCACTATACGAGTTTATATAATTATTTATATAACTATGAATTTCTAGAATTTTACTAATAATTTATAGACAAATATTTAATAGCCGTAAACTGAGAATTTATCTAATGATACTTTACAATCACAAAATTAAAAATAAAAATGATAGAACTACACATATAAAACTTAAACCATAAAAAAATAATATCAAATCAAATGTATTTTTTATAGCGCTTTTTACAACTGGTGTTGACACAAAGCAGCTTTACACAAACAGTAATTAGTAAAAAGACAAGAAAAGAAAAGAATTAATACCACTATAATAAATTATGCAATGGTACTAAGAATTGTAAATTTTGACTAAAAATGTATAGAACTAGACAAATAATTAATAGCACTATTAGAATTTATATAATGATCCTAAAATTTCTTTTTTCATTTTTACAAAACATTTATAGAACTAGATAAATAATGAATAGCACTAAACTAAACCAAGTTATAGAATGATACTAAGAATTCACCAAATTTGAGTAAAAACTATAGAACTACACATAAAATTAATTAAGCACTATAAGATTTTATATACTGATACTACAAAATGTATAGAAATTGACTAAAATATATAGTATGAGACATAATTAATAGCACTATAAGAATTGATATATAATGTAACAAAGAATTTATGAAATTTGACAACAACTTCATAAAAGAATAATTAATAGCACTATAATCATTTTTTATTATATATATGTATTAAGCATATATATAATACTACTAAGAATTTTTTAGAATTTGACTGTATAGAACTAGACAAATTATACCACTAAACTTAGAAAGTATATAAACTAAAGATATATAATTATACTAAGAATTTAAATGATACTAAGAATTTGAGTATAATCTATAGAACTGCACATATAATTAATAGCACTATAAGATTTTATATAATACTTTCAAATTTATAGAATTTGACTCAGATTTATAGTACGAGACAATTAATAGCACTATAAGAATTTATATAATGAACTAGACAAACGATAGCACTAAACTTAGAAAGTATATAAACTAAAGATATATAATGCTACTAAGAATTTGAGTAAAATCTATAGAACTACACATATAATTAATAGCACTATAAGATTTTATATAATACTACCAGATTTATAGAATTTGACTCAAATTTATAGTACAAGACAATTAATAGCACTATAAGAATTTATATAATACTACTAAGATTTTTTTAGAATTTGACTGTATAGAACTAGACAAATGATAGCACTAAACATAGAATGTATATAAACTAAAGATATATAATTATACTAAGAATTTAAATGATACTAAGAATTTGAGTACAATCTATAGAACTACACATATAATTAATAGCACTATAAGAATTTATATAATACTTTCAAATTTATAGAATTTGACTCAGATTTATAGTACGAGACAATTAATAGCACTATAAGATTTTATATAATACTACCAAATGTATAGAATTTGACAAAAATTTATAGTACGAGACAATTAATAGCACTATAAGAACTTTATATAATGAACTAGACAAATGATAGCACTAAACTTAGAATGTATATAAACTAAAGATATATAATTATACTAAGAATTTAAATGATACTAAGAATTTGAGTAACATCTATAGAACTACACATATAATTAATAGCACTAAAAGATTTTATATAATACTACTAAGAATTTTTTAGAATTTGACTGTATAGAACTAGACAAATTATAGCACTAAACTTAGAATGTATATAAACTAAAGATATATAATTATACTAAATTTATAGAATTTGACCAAGAATTCCTAAAACTAGGCAAATAATTAATAACACTAAACTAAAAAAAATATAAAAAGTTATAATTATACTAAGAATTTATAGACTAGGAGGTTTGTAAACTAGGAATTTATGGCCCTAGACCAAAATCTTCATTCCTAGACTATGAATGTATAGTATTAGACTAAATGCACAGCAGTGAACTAGAATTTGAATCATTAGACTTTAGAATTTAAAGCATTTGGAGCAAAATAAGGAGCAAAATAAGGAACTGCTGTGGGAAATTGCACTGGGACAGTTACCCTTCATGCTCAGAACCATTTGGGTCAACAGTAGAGTCTGAATGACTGACCCCTATGCCTACTGTATAAATGTTTCTCAACGCCTGAGGAGTGAACATGGGATCCCACGTGAGGTACACAACCACACCGTCATATCCTTGTCCTTCCTCTAGGCCTGTCTCTCTCTCTCTTGACCTTGGAGAGGCCTGACGGATGGGGTGGAAAGAGCAGTATGGCAGATTGTACATTTCCCTCGTCCATCTCTGTATTCGGACACTCGGAGCACAAGCACTCGGCGAGCCTGGACTTGTCAGCCATCATCTGACGGCGGAGGCCCAGTAATTATTGGACAGCAGGCCTTGGCGCTGGCTTTCAGTCGTCTGGGAGTTTTGGAAGGAAATCTGGGATGTCCTCTTCAAAACTACGGCTGTGTGCCCTCTAGTGGTCATTCTGGGTCACAGCGGGCACCTGCTAGCCACAGCTTATCTTGTTTTCAGCTTTAGTGAGGTCTGAGGTAAAATTCTGTTTACATGTCCAGCATGACCAGTTTAGCTCTTGCACTACCAGCACTAGGTATGTTTTGGTTTGAGATTGATGGTTTAGCTGGTCTACACCTTGCATCACCAAGCTGGTCGACCAGCATGACCAGCATGACCAAACTGGTCAACCAGCATGACCAGCATGACCAAACTGGTCAACTTGCATCACCAAGCTGGTCGACCACCATGACCTGAATAGCCAAGCTGGTCAACTTGCATCTCCAAGCTGGTTGACCAGCATGACCAGCATGACCAAACTGGTCAACTTGCATCACCAAGCTGGTCAACCAGCATGACCTGAATAGCCAAGCTGGTCAACCAGCATGACCTGCATAGACAAGCTGGTCGACCAGCATGACCAGCATGACCAAACTGGTCAACTTGCATCACCAAGCTGGTCGACCAGCATGACCTGTATGGCCAAGATGGTCGACCAGCACGCCCAGCATGACCAAACTGGTCAACTTGCATCACCAAGCTGGTCGACCAGCATGATCATCATTACCAAACTGGTCAACCAGCATGACCAGCATGACCAAACTGGTCAACTTGCATGACCTGAATAGCCAAGCTGGTCAACTTGCATCACCAAGCAGGTTGACCAGCATGACCATCATTACAAAACTGGTCAACTTGCATCACCAAGTTGGTCAACCACCATGACCGAAAGACCCAAATACAACACACACACTACACACTGGTCAGAGCTGGTTAACCAGCATGGGGTATGTTTGTTTCTGTCTGGACGAGCAGCTTTTCAACCACCTTGACCATCAAAGACCGGCCTGGACCTTTGGAAACCAGCACACCCAGCAGGGGAAGCAGTTACAGAACCGGTGCACTGGGCCGTACAGCCAGAATCACAGAGATACTCTGGTTATAATTCTTAAAGTAATCCTGACCCCAAAGATCTGATACTGGACCAGTTTCCAGTTGGACGCGCTGACCAGTAGCCCTTCAGACGCTGCTGTTTTTTTCCGCTGCGAGCTCCAGACATGTTGTCACAGTTGAGCTGATGTGAGCTCAGCAGGAGGCCATGTTATTGACCAGCACCAGATGACATCGGGCTCAAAGAAGACTGAGCTAAGAGCATAAACAGGCACCTTCACACACACACACACACACCCAGCCCCCTGCGTCTGTCTGTCTGCCCGTCTGTCTGTCTGTCTGTCTGTCCGTCCGTCTATTTACGCTGGTTTCTGCTTATGTTGTGGGATGGAGGTCACATTCAGAGCTTTTCCACCTTCTCAGCGAATATCTGATATCTGATGTTTATGCTGAGGAGATGGATTTACAGCCCTGATTTAGATCAGAAGTAGGTATATGCATAACACACACACACACACACACACACACACACACACACACTGGATGGGCGTAGTTTGCCGAGTCGAGGAGTAACTGGGCCAGAAGCACAGCGGCCTTCCCGGCGGCGACAGCATCAGAAATACTGCTAGGGCACAATATGGACAAAAGTATTGGGACACCTACTTCTTCATTGTTGTTTGGAGGAGCACTGCTGTGAAGATTTGATGGCATTCAGCCACAAGAGCGCATGTTAGTGAGGTCAGGATGCTGTCAGGATGAAGATCATCATCCCACCTCACCCAAAAAGTACTGGATGGAGAACACAAGGGGGGGGGGGGGGTTAGGTCCTATTCTATTGGCAGTATTTCTTTCAACAGGGGCTAGCAATGGGAGCAACTTCAAGTAGCTGAATACGTTCATAAGAAGGAGTGTCCACAAACATTTGGACATACAGTGTACAATGCTTAATAATAATAATAATAATAATAATAATAATAATAAAATAATGGATGATTAATAAATGATATATATCATTTTTATTAGCATCTATATTATTATATATTATAATATCATATTATTCTATGATTAATGGACCAATAGAAATGCTCTGAAATTACTACCAATAATATCTTGTTACAGTGATTCCATTCAAAGGTTTAGGAGACATTTAGGAGATATGATATTTTGTTTAGAGAACATTAATATATTTTTTAATAATTATTTTATAATGATTTTATTATTGTATATTTTTTCATTATCGTTGTATTTCATTTTATTTTGATTTTTTTTAATAATTTGATTTTTTTAATTTTTTCATACATAGATGGAATATTAATTTCTGTAGTAATTTGATTATATAATCTTTTTATATTTATATTTTTACTTATTAAAACATGAGTGTTTTCACTGCTGTTTATACAGGTCGTTTGTTCTTTGTCCAGCAGGTGGCGATGCTGAGAAGCAGTTCAGCAGGGAGGAGACTGAAGCTTCAACAGCTGGGAAAACTCAGCAGTGCCACAGAAACACCTGCTAGTGTGTGTGTGTGTGTGTGTGTGTGTGTGTGTGTGTGTGTGTAGTTTTGGTTTCAAAAGTGTGCAATCAAAAGCTGCACCCATTGCTGACACAGATGTGCAAATGCACACACACAGCTTGTCTAGTCCCTGTAGAGAAGAAGTACTGCCAATAGAATAGGACCCTCTGGAGCAGATCAACATCATGACCCTATTGGCTCCATGCTGCCTAATAATGCCAGGCGTGGGCTAGAGGGGTATAAAGCCCCCCAGCATTGAGGAGCTGTGGAGCAGTGGAAGAACTGTGTTCTCTGGAATGATGGTGGTGGTGGAGCTCCATCCAGTACTTTGGGGATGAGGTGGCATGGTGGTTATCCTCCAACATCGTTACTACTTACCAAAAGTAACTGCCATTAGTACCAAAAGTAATTGCTCTTACTACCAGAGGTAATTGCCATTAGTACCAGATGTAATTGCTGTTAGTATCAAAAGTAATTACAAAGGTAATTACTGCGAAGACCAGTAGTACTAGAGATACTCACCAAAGTACCAGAGTGCCAGAAGTAATTACTGTTAGTACCAAAGGTAATTATAAAGGTAATTACCGTTAATACTAGTAGTACCAAAGGTAACTACTGTTAGTGCCAGATGTAATTACTTTTTGTAACAGAGGTACATACTGTTAGAACCAGATGTAATTACTGTCAGCGCCAAAATTAATTACTGTCAGTACAAGAAGTAATTACTGTTAGTACCAGAGGTAATTGCAATTAGTACCAGATGTAATTGCTGTTAGTACCAGGTGTAATTACAGTTAGTACCAAAAGTAATTACAAAGGTAATTACTGCAAATACCAGTAGTACCGAAGGTAACTACTGTTAGTGCCAGATGTAATTGCTGTTAGTACCAAAGGTAATACTTTTTAGTTACAGAGGTACTCATTGTTTGTAACAAAGGTACTTACTGGTAGTACCAGAGGCAATTACTGTCAGTGCAAAAAGTAATTACTTTTAGTATCAGGTGTAATTGCTGTTAGTACCAAAAGTAATTCTTTTTTGGAACCGAGGTACATACCGTAAGAACCAGATGTAATTGCTGTCAGCGCCAAAATGAATTACTTTCAGTACAAGAAGTAATTACTGTTAGTATCAGATGTAATTGCTGTTAGTACCAAAAGTAATTACAAAGGTAATTACTGCTAAGACCAGTAGTACTAGAGATAGTCACTGTTTGTGGTAAAGGTACTTACTGTTAATACCAGATGTAATTACTGTCAGTACCAGAGGTAATTACTGTCAATACCAGAGGTAATTACTGTTAGTACCCGATGTAATTACTGTCAGTACCAGAGGTAATTACTGTTAGTACCCGATGTAATTACTGTCAGTACTAGAGGTAATTACTGTCAGTACTAGCAGTAATTATCACTACATTAGGTTAACTAGCATTCCCACTGCCTCCACCCCTGCACCTGGGCAGCTCGGCTGAAGCTACAGCAGAGGGCAGTGCCCACACCCTCCAGCTGCTCAGTCGACTGTTCCCGGTCCAGTGTTAGGGGCTTCATGGGTGCAGTAAGATGTAAAGGAAGGGAGGAGGAAGACGCTCGTTGTGTTTTTCGCTACATAGAATCTCTAATTTCGCTAATTGCCCCGCCGCTGAGCGAACAGCGCAGAGCAGGCAGGAATTGGCTGGCTCCTCCAGCTATCACCCCAGGGGGTCGTGTGTAATTTGGGGGGAGGTGGGGGGGTACTCACTCCATCTTCAACGCTAACACGTCCTGGGTCACCCCTCCCCCCTCCTCCTCTACAGGCCCGCCCCATGCACACCAGCTTTATGGCAGATGGTGCAGGCCGGTCCCCCTCGACCCCACCCTTCAAAACCCCAAAAACTATTGTGCCCCGCTGCATGTGCCGTGTTAGGGGGCCACAACAACATCCCACTACCCTCCCTTCTCCCGCCCTCTCCCTCTCTCTCTCTCTCTCCGGTATTGTCCAGTGCTACGCTAATGCTGCAGCCATGATGCTGCTGATGGCTGTACTACTGCTGACTGTTCTGCGCTGCTGTTAGCGTTGCTGCTGGGCTGCTGGGCTAGCTATGCTGTAGAGTCTCTGAATTGTCCTGTGGTGCGACGGGCCTGCCGTGTCATCTGTAACTAAATATTAAAGAAAATCATACACAGCAGGCCTGTTTTTGTAAACGACAATCAGATTTATAATAATATATAATATCAAACATATAACTCATATTTAGGGCACCGTTTTGTTTTTACGCCAAATCATGCAATTCAGCAATTAGCTGAAGGTCATTCAAGGTCATGTTACCGAAGCCCCCCTCCCCGGTGAGGCCCATGACATGTGCACATGGTAAGTGCTCGTCTCAGAATTGCTCAAATATTTATTAATTTAGAAATAAAATGTGGAATTATTATAAGTTTATTAAAAATGAATAATTAATAAATAAATACAATACTACATTTTAGAAATCTAATTTAGAACTATTGTTATTTTTTTGTATTAATAAGTTATTAATAAATTATTTAATTTCATTGATTTATTTAACTGGATGTTAAACTACATAATTAATGAGTCATCATTAACTCACACAAAAGAAACATCCTTTGGTGTGACAAAAAATGTCCACAAATATGAAATTACAACATTGTATACATTGAACATATTATTTTTATACATATATTAGATATTAAAAATATTTTTTATTAATTTATCTGTTTCTTCCTGGTCAGGGTCTTGGTGGGTCTGTGATGCAGTGTATTACTAATGACATTATTGTCATTTTAAGAAATTTTATGTCACTGATGTAACAATTATATAATAATATAATAATGCAATTACACCCTTTTAAAGAATAATTAACTATTAATTAATCAGAATAATCAGGAATTCAGAATATTGGAATAGGAATATAAATAAATATTCTAAGTAAATAAATAAAATAAAAGTTGGCATACAGGCTTGTTTACATTAAGGGACTCTCCCTGTTAAGTAAACACAATGTCTATTATCAAAGTCAGCAAAAACGACGAGGTCATGAATATACAGTATCTGTTAAGAAGGCCTACTGGCCGTTGTTTTTAATACACTTTGCAAAATGTATAAAAGTGTGTTTAAAAACAAGTATTTATGTTTAATTCAACAAACTTAGAACGAAAAGTACATTTAATATAAATTCATTTATGAAATATTCAAAACATTAATTCATTATTATAATTTTAATTAATATAAGTAAGATCACAGTTGACTTGCAAGCATTTGATGATAGCATCTTATATATAACTATATTTTTTATGTATTTTTGCAAACAAAAAATACTATGATAAATAACATGTAAAAATAATTATTAAATTATTATAATTGTATCATTTATAATAATTGATAATAATAAATAATTATACTGCACTGCATCATGCCTCATTCAAAAACAAGCCCTACTGCTGTAAGTCTGAATGAGTGGATATAATATAAGCTCCCTGGACAAAAATGAGCTCCTTGCGTAGTAACTTCAGGCTCCTGCATGAGGATGATGAGGCTATAAATACCTGTGGGGTGAGTGATGGGACTCATACTTTGAGAATAGTTGGTACAGTGCAGTGAGGGTCTCGTTGGATGTGTGGAAAATGGGTCACCAAGTAGATACCATAGTGCG